>NW_004956176.1:0-1901 GCF_000276665.1 Chinchilla lanigera
TATGATGTTTACACATGCAGGTCTCATTTATTTCACTTATGAGTATGGTTTCTAGCTCCATCCATTTACCTATAAAAGCCTCAAGTTTATCTGTTTTATAGCTGAGTAATACTCTATTGTATAAAAATACCACATCTCTTTTATCCATTCCTCAGTTCATGGGCATTTGTGTTGTGTCCAAGATTTACTTATTTATTTTTTTATTTTAAAGAGAGTAGTAAATGAGACCCAAACAAAAAATAGAACAAAGGCAGTATACCAGTATCACAAACATAAACAAACCAAAGCAAGAACATTTACAGTGATACACGGTTTCAAGACAAAATAATACGAATTAATAGTGATTGCTATACTACATATTGCTATCCTCAACTATGATGCTCAGATTGCCAGATGTAAGAGTGGAAGATTGTTCAAACCATTAAAGAGAATAAAATAATTATTAGATAAAACATTAGAGATAATACAGAGTTTCACTAGACAAGTTGGTAGGAATTTACCATGGTAATTCCATTGTATATTGTTAACTTCAAATCAGCTGCCCAGATTACCAGACACAAGCATGAAAAATTGATCAGAACATAAAAAATTTTAAGCATTGACTATTCCTTTCACTATACCATCAGACATCATCAATACAGTTATCACAGCTATTCCTATATATACTTATATGTTGCGTTCCTTCTTTCTTTTTTCTTCTTTCCCTCATCCCAGTTATTTCTTCCTTTGAGCAATTTCTTTCCCTTCTCTATCATCTATTGTACATTTTGAGTTTTACTTATTCTTTCAGGTTCCTATACCGAGGAGACAATATGATGTTTATACATGTGGATCTGATTTATTTCACTTATGAGTATGGTCTCTAGTTGCATCCATTTACCTACAAAAGCCTCGAGTTTATCTTTTTTTTTTTTTATAGCTGAGTAATACTCCATTGTATAAAAATACCACATCTTTTTTATGCATTCCTCAGTGGATGGGCAACTGGGTTGCTTCCAAAATTTAGCTATAACAAATTGTGCTGCTATAAAAATGGGTGCATATATAGTGCTGTGGTATGATGTTTTCAGTTCTCCTAGAAAAATACCCAGAAAGGGAATACCTGGGTCCAATGGGACTTCTAATCCTAGTTTTCTGAGGAATCTCCACACTGGTTTCCATAGTGGTTGTACCAGTCTACACTCCCACCAACAGTGGAAAAGGGTTCCTTTTTTCCCCACAGCCCTACTGGTATTTGTTTTTGGTTGACTTCTTGATGATGGTCATTCTTTTAGGGGGTGAGATGAAATCTCAGTGTTTTGATTTGCATTTCTTGAATGACCAAAGATGTTGAACATTTTTTCACGTATTTATTTGCTGGTTTGTATTTTTTCATCTGAGAAATGTGTATTTATCTCAGATGTCCCCTTTTGTATTGGGTGTTTGAATTTTGGGGACCTGATTTTTAAAAATTCTTTATATGTGCTAGATAGAAGTCCTTTGTCTGAAGGACAGTTGGCTAAAATGTTTTCCCAATTTGTGAGTTTTCTTTTTACACTAATGGTGATTTCTTTTGATGTGCAAAACTTTTCAATAAGATGAAATCCCAGTTGTTGATTCTTTGAAGTAGTTCTCATGCAGTTTGATTTTTGTTTATGAACTCTCTGCCTACCCCTATATCTTCAAGATTTCTACCTTCTTTCTCATCCAAGAGATTTAGTGTTTGTGTTTTAATATTTAGATCTTTGATCCATTTTGTCTTTAGTTTAGTGCATAGTGATAAACATGGGTCTAATTTTAGTCTTCAGCATGTGGGAAACCAGGTTTTCCAGCACCACTTATTAAAGAGGCTATCTTTCTTCCAGTGAACATGTTTAGCCCCTTCATCAAAGATAAGGTGGCTGAGTGTATTTGTAGTTGTG
>NW_004956176.1:3266-5330 GCF_000276665.1 Chinchilla lanigera
GACCCATTGGTTGTTCAGGAGGCTGTTATTTAATTTCCATGTGTTTATGGAGTTTTTGCAATTTTTTTGTCAGTAATTTCCAATTTCATTGCACTATGGTCAGATAATATGCATGGGATAATTTCAATTCCTTTGCATTTTCTTAAGCATGTTCTATATGCTAGTATATGGTCTATTTTAGAGAACATCCCATGTGCTGGTGAGAAGAATGTGTACTCTGATGTTGTGTGGAACACTCTGTAAATGTCTACTAAGTCCATTTGTTCACAGCTTTGGTTTAGTTCTGTTATTTCTTTGTTGATTTTTCACCTAGCTGATCTATCTCTTTGTGACAATGGTGTGTTAGACTCTCCCATTACAATTGTGTTATTGCTTGTTTGATTTTTCATGTCTGTTTAAATTTATATTGTTTATAATTGTTGGGTGCTCCTTATATTGTTGGGTGCTCCTGTATTTAGTGTATAGATATTTATGATTGTTACTTCTTCCTCTTGCAGTTTATATCTTATATTGTTATATTATATTGTTGGGTGCTCCTGTATTTAGTGTACAGATATTTATGATTGTTACTTCTTCCTCTTGCAGTTTTCCCCTAACAAGTATATAGCGATCTTCTTTATCTCTGTTGATTATTCTTGGTTTGAAGTTCACATTGTCTGCAAACAGAATAGCTGCACCTGCTTTTTTCTGTGTTCCTGTCACATGGAATAATGTTTCCACCTTTGACTTTCAGTCTGTGAATTTTTTTTAATTAAATGTGCTTCTTGTATACAGCATATTGCTAGATTTTGTTTCTTGATCCACTCTGCCAGTCTGCTTCTTTTGATTGGTGAATTGAGGCCATTTTACATTGATGGTTACAAATGATATATATGGGCTTATCTTTATCATGTTGTTTTCTTGCTGTTGGTTTCCTACTTTTTCCCTCTGTTTAACTGCCTGCTCTGTTTGGTGATTCCTTTCTATTGTTGTTCTTGAAGTTATGGTCATTTTTACCTCATTCTAGACTATCTTTCAGTACTCTTCATAAGGTTGGTTTGGTGGTCGTGAATTTCTTCAGTTGTTCTTTTTCATGGAAGTATCTTATTTCTCCATTAATTTTGAAAGATAGTTTTGCAGGGTACATCAATCTGGGCTGGAAGTTGTTTTCTTTCAGGACCTGAAATACTTTACTTGAAGCTCTTTTTGACTTGATGGTTTGTGTTGAGAAATCTGCTGTTATTCCTTATGGGCTTTCCTGTATAAGTGATCTGTTTGTTTTCCCTAAGAACTTTTAATATTGTGCTCTATTTGAATTTCTGGGATCTCAGTTATTATGTGTGGGTATAGATTTATTTTGATCATGGCTAATTAGGGTTCTATATGCCTCACTTATCTGTATGTCAGGTTCTTCTCCCATACTTGGGAAATTTTCTGCTACTACTTCTGCAAATAATCTTTTTATGTCATCAATGTTGACTCCTGCTTTTTCATTGACATCTAGCAGTCTTATATTGTTTTTCTTTGCCTCATCTTGCAGCTGTTGAATTGTTTTCTTGGTTCCTTGTTATTTTTAAGAAATCTTTCCTTTCATGATCACTAGCTGCAATGCTGTCTTCAAGGTCTGAAAGGCTATCTTCAGTTTCTTTCAAGCCGTTTTGCCAGTTTGCAATTTTTAATTTCCTGGATATCTGTTTGAATTTGTTTCATGCATTCTAATTCTTTCCTATATTGTTTATTCAATGTGTCCATCATTTTCTATGCTCCTCTACATTTTATCCTTTGTCTTTTTTAGACATTCTGAGCAACTCTTTCATTATTCTTGTCATTTCCTTTTTTACCGGGGAGATTATTTCTGATCTGATTTCTTCTACAGACTGATAGAGTTCTTTCTTTACTTCAGTTGCTATCATTTCAGCTGTGTGACTTCCAGGTTTTTTATGTCAAGGTCTCCTGGATTTGTTCTGGATAGGGTGGAGGTATGAGATTGAATTTTGCTTCTTCATTTTGAGATTTTCAAAGCTCTCAAAGTTCTCCAGGGCTCAGCATTGCTCCTGTGATAGTAGGTGGGCAGGGTGTGTCTCA
>NW_004956176.1:5952-7094 GCF_000276665.1 Chinchilla lanigera
TCTCCTGAAGGTGGCTGTTCCACATCTACTGCACCTGAAGAGAAGCCACTGCAGCCACCATCCAGTGCAAATCAAACAGGCATGGAGGGAGGGTGTGGAACAGAGCCTCATGCTTCAGAAATTCCCTGACATTTTTGTTAAGGACTTGATACTCAAATAAAGGAGAAAAGAAAATAAGGATGGGGCAGAGAAATGGTAGAGAAGCAGGTAAAGAGGAAAGACTTGTTTTTATTTTTAAAATTTTAAGCCAAAGTAAGCATAAAGGCCCCAAAAGCAATGAAAATCCATAGTGTTCAGTTTGTGGTCTCTAAACACCATTTTGTACCGAAAGGAACCAAGTCTTCCTTGAAAATGGTGGGTGTGAGGTCTGGCATAAGGAATGTACAGACCAAGCCTGGATGATCTTACTCCCAAATGCAAAGAAATGCTCCAAGATGGATGAGAACATGTTAAAAGGACATCAGAACTAGTTTTGGAGGTTTTCCCATAGGGCAAATCTGGGGCCAATCTGGGCATAAAGAATTATGACAGTAATGGATTAGAACATGTTGAATAAAATATAGCTTGAGTCTTGGTGCCCCCCATTCTACAAATAAAAGAGTAGCAATTAATAAGTGTTGAGGAAATGACAAAACTAGAAAATCACTTTTTGCAAGAAGTTTAGTTGATTCAGGCAAAATTTGTCAATGAATGTTAAGTGATTGAGGAATAATGTTGTTGGAACAGGATATTCACATCTCAAATTAGCACCTCAAAGGGCTTATAAATTACAATGGAGCTGAGCATGGTGTCACACATCTGCAATCCCAGCACTCACGAGGCTGAGGCAGGGGGATTGTTGTGAGTTCGAGACCAGCCTGGGCTACAGATTGAGCTCAAGGCCAGCCTGAACTGCATAGCAAGACCCGGTCTCAAACAAAAGACTAGAAAAAATTTCAAAAAAAGAGAGGTCTTTACAATAGAGAAAACTGGCAGCTGCCAGTTTAATCAAGCCATCAAACTTTACCATCAACAATAGGACCAGCTGATGCCATGTGCCTCCCAATGAAGGACACATTACTGGTAAGAACTCTTGGCAAAAATGTCTAATTTATATCTAGTTGTATCAGTCAGGGTTTTACTGGAGAAACAGATATAACACA
>NW_004956177.1:0-6979 GCF_000276665.1 Chinchilla lanigera
GTACCGGAGAAAAACCAAAAAAAAAAAAAAAAAAAAACTAAATGAACAGCTAGATCTTCAGAATACCAGTCCCAAGATGGGAGAATTTGCTACAACATCAGACCTAAACGATGAACCTCCAAGTGCCAGAAAAATCTCAGAAGAATAACCACAATATTTTTTTTAAAAGTATAAAAAAACAGAAGGTTTGTGAAGTCAGTAAAATTTTCCTCAGCCATACCTACTTTTGAAAGTATAGAAAAATTAATCTGTCATAGGAAATAGTAACCAAAAAATATTAAAATCAAATCCCTACCAGAGTATTAATAAGGAAAGGAATATAAGGTCAAAAGTAGCATCCTCTCAGACTTAGCCGGGAGGCAAATGGCATAAAATAAATTCCCAAGAAGTGTAACTTACTAGAAGGAAACTCTAAATGTCCACCAATTGAACAGGATAAACAAATATGGTATATCCACATACAATGATATATCACAGTCATCAAAAACTACAAAGGACTCATAGTTTACAAGGATGAACCTTGAAAACAGTGTGGTACGTGAAATAAGAGACAACTGGAAGGTCACATATTCTATATGATTCCATCTTTAAGGAAATGTCCACAGAATGGCAAATGCAGACAGATTAGTGGTTAGGACTATTAAAGGGTAGAAGGGTAGAAGGATTTCTTTTTGGGATGATGAAAATGTTATGGATTAGATAGTGCAGTAAATTCTACTGGATATACTTTTAAATGGTAGATTTTCTTTTGTGAATTGTATCTCAAGAATTTATTTTAAAAATGTAGACTCTGTATTTTCCCATGGTGATGGGCTTCCTACATCCCATTCTTACCCACTCCGTTCCTTTCCTGTCTTCCCCTTGCTGTTTTCCACTGTCTTTCTAGCCTCAGAACGCTTGGAGAAGTACCTCTGTAAGACTGGCATTTGTAGACTGCAGCTGCTGGAGGGTATCCCTCTGTGCATGTGGCCGTGCTACTCTCCAGAAGTGGAAATGGACACTGGAAGCCATTTTTTCTCATGCACTGGGGTTGTATACACTGGTTCCAAAAGGTGGCACATGCGTGGATCTGGGGAGAAGAACCTGTTAGGTTACCCCTGTTAGGTTACCCAAATGCTCAAGGTTCCCACAGCGTAAGAGGCAAAGATCCCATTTATCCAAATACTTAATCTCTTAGATACTTGATTGATCTACCTGTAACCTCTGGATACTCTGCCTGAAAACCAAGTTGGCCGCCTGTGGGCACTCACATGCTTTATGAAGACTTCAGAGGGCCGTGGGGCACAATTTGAAGCCTTGCTGCCTATGCATGCAGTGGGATCCCAGCCCACTGCTGAACCTAATTAGTAAAGCGGTGCAGTGATAATGAAAGTTAGATGAAGTTGTGCACTTCTGCTGCTCTGGTACGTGGGTGTTGTGTAGGTGGTGATTTCTGTTGCAGGCCATGTTCTAGGTGGACCTGAGGCTGCTGCACCTCACTTAGCTAGTCCTCAGTGTGTCTGCTGCCCCCAGGGTTGCTGTAAACCCTTGCCACTCCCCTGGTAGCTTTCCTAATGTTTGGGATTCATTTTTCCCAACTATAATCTTAGTTAACCCAAGCCTGTTGGAGATGTGCCTTATCTTCTAAAATGCCTGCCTGGTTGGACATGAGAAAGAAGGTAATTCTCCATGAGAGATGTTTTGCCGTTCCTCTGACCAGCTGAGATCTTGTACTTCTTCTGAATGATATTCTTTTAACCCTAACTTTGGACTTTGTGTCTCCTTCCTATTTATCCATTCCTGAGTTTTCTTCTATACTTATAAGATCTTGGCTTCCTTAGACATGAATCTTATTTCTTTCTCTTTCCTCAGTTCTTATCCTGTGTGGTTATGTTCTCCCATTCGATCCCTACTTGTACCAAACAAAATCACAGTGTACTACATTGCAAACTCAAAAGTGGTCTTTATTATTTACTTAATAATTCTACTGTACTTTGGTGGGCAGGGAGTTGAGACAAAGTCTCGCTATGTAGTTCAGGCTGAGCTTGAACTCACTATTTAGCCCAGGCTGGCCTCTAACTCAGGGTAATCCTCCTGCCTCACCCTCCTTAGTGCTGGGATTACAGATGTGAGCCACCACACCTGGCTCTACTATATTTCTTTATTTAATTTTATGGCATATTTTGAAAAGTGTATCGGAATAAGTAAATTTATACATATATATGGCAAACTATAGTACCTAAATTGTTTTGTGCTATCTTTGCAACTGTGCAGTTCTTACCTTGCATTACCATTTTATGTCATGCTTTCCATATGTCTTCTCCTGAAAGAAAAACTACAATTTCTGCAATAAAGTATATTTAGCAGCAATCTTTGGCTCTTCTTGATCCTTCTTCTTCATGGCTTCAGGCTCTGGTCTCTGTTCTGTTGTGCTCTGTTGACGTTACTGGCTCAGGAATATTGGGTTGCCTTCGTGGAATTGGTTGGAGGCAGAAGTCTAGGAGTCGAAACTAGTTTTGAGGCTTAGCCCCAGAATTTGGACGCAGACATGGCAACAGGTTCCCACTGGAGAGAATCACAAGGTGATGTTTTGTAGGCTGCAGGCCTAGAGGTGGCAGACTGATGAATACTAAGCTGGGTTGAGGTGGTTTAACCCAGTTTGTTGGCATTATTCAAAATTCTCTGAGTTGCTTGCTTGCATCTGTCAAAAAGGTATTGGAAAGAGGTGATTAGAGTGGATTGACTGCAATAGATTGATCTGTGTTAGGAGATTATGCAAGGTAAGCTACACTGGTCCTGCATGAAGCTAGACGCTGTGGCCTTTGAGAAACTAATTGAATTTGGGTCTTACTGTGTTTTAGAAAAAGCAAAGGTATTAACTTGTCTTTCCATCATGGTGCCCAATCATTCAGGCATGGAGATGGAGACTTTGGTTTATACTGCTTTATGGTTTCTGGGATTTGACTTGAATCTTCTTGTGCTGTTTCCCCTAACACAGGGCCCCCAGCCACAGTTCAGTTGTTGGCAACGGCTTGGGGTCTTCACTGCTGCTCAAGGTTCCCACAGCCCAAGAGGCACAAATCCCAGTTCACTCTTCCCCAGTGCGTGACAACCTGCACTGTCTCTCGCGTGTGTATATCTGCACAGCTTTAGTATCTTTAGGGCTCTCCTTGCCAAGTGTTGGTTGATTTCTCTTGAGCTTCATGTTGGTAACAGTTGGCTTTTCTTCTGCCTTGACATTTTGCCCCTATTGCTTCCCCTCTTCTACCTTTTTGTAGTTTTTTTCCTCTGATCCTCTTGGCCCTTACTTGCCATAGTATTTAGCTTGGCTGGTCCTGCTGGATGCTTTTCTGAGGTCTGCCATTCAGATGCTTATCTCTGTCCACAGGAATCCTGTTGTTGGCTACAGGACTTCAAATAACCACTTTTCCCTCTAACATTCTCTGGGTTCTTTAGCTGGATTGGGACCTCAGGAGCTCTTGTGGCTGGTTTGAAGGATTTATGCTTGTTCCTCCTCACTTGATGCAAGGGATCCTTTGTGACACCTGAGTTTTTCTGCACCTGATTAACCTCAATGGCTCCAGTATCTTTGGCTTTGAATGGTATAGGATGGTTGGATTGGTCAAGATCATCCAAGAAATGGAAAAGCTAGGGAAAGTAAATGTGCTCTATCAGGATAGCACATCTGCAAATCCAGAGCTCCACTTAATCCCATTTTCAACTGTCCCTTCTTCTTTAAGACTCAGGGGAGGCTTTCTCCAGTTGACATTTTTAATCACACTTCTCCTTAGCTACAGGATTAATAAGGGTCAGAACCACATGTGCATCAATGATTTCTAAGGGAAATAGCAGTAGATCTTGAATGCCTGTCAGGATTCAGTATGTATTCAGAGGTTTGAAAGCTTTGTTTGCATCTCCTCCTATTTCTTCTGTTTGTTCCTCACATGTAGCTGGAGACAATAGCAGATTAGTAGAATTATGTACTAGAGAAGTTGTTGAAATGTTCCAAAGCTCAGGTGATAGGTTACCCTCAAGTATCTAGATATTTCTGCTATTGCAAAATGGGGAATTCTGGAGGATTTTGGCAGACAAAACATCTGTTTTGGAGTTTACAGCCCTAGGGACATCTTTGTCCCTGAGGAAATCTTCATCACTACAAAAGAGTCAAGGAAAAAATTATTCTATAATAAGTGAATTGATCCTCCTCCAAACCAGCACACCAATAGTGAGCAAGGCATTTCCAATGGTTCTTTTTAAGGAGCATGGCCCTGCTTTAGGAGATATGAGGTAACTGTTCTTACTGCTTATCATTTAATATCTGTTTTCTGTAGTTCTTTCTTTGGTTGGATTGTTGTTAATGGAAAAGGAAAAGTGATTTTAAAATTGTCTTCATTTGGCCACATACTAGGTCAAATACCCTGAGTTTGATTCCAAGCTCCAGCCACACACACACACACACACACACACACACACACACACACACACAGAGCGAGAGAGAGAGAGTGTGTGTGTTTTGTCAAGCATAACCTTCTTGTTTAATTAAGTTCCACTCAAATTTCTCTACTTTCCTGTAGGTACAAAAGCAAGACAGATACTGAGCCATGTGATTTGGACAGAATCTCTAACACACTGCATCTTAAATCCTGACAAAAAGGAAAATTAAGCTCTTTCTACCATGGTAAGGTTTGAAGTGTCTTCCCAAAAGACCACAGCAATAGATGAGGGAAGGGAATTGTTTAGAGAGTGATGGTGCAGGGGGACTGATCAACAAGAGTGCTGAAAAGTGTGGGCTGCCTCAGTCAGCTCCTAGGGGTCTCTTCAGTGCATCAGGAATGGCAGCTGTGGTGTTGTATATTCTCACCTTACAGACTCTGGAAGTGGAGTGAGCTGAACAAAGGTAGTGGTGGTAGGTGAAGTCTCAGGGCTGAAGTTTTGCCTGTCTGTACACTCACCACTACTCCACTGCATATTGGGCCTTCCTTCAGAATACTAACCTGATTCCTTTCCCTTTTTGCTCTTAGAAACTCATTTCTGTGCTGGCTTGAGTAGACTAAGAATAGTAGATGGCAGAAGTGGAGACTGGTGTTAGGACATTTGTGGGCCAGATCTCCTTTAGCACCATCACTATTTCTGTTGAAGAGCAGAAGCCTTCCTCTCTGTGTATGACACATAACCATAGGTTTGCAAGCAGGGGACAAATTCTTCATGCAGCAGAGGTCCCATTTGCCTTGATTATTCTAGTTACCTGGTGTCTTGGTTACTTTTCTCTCGCTGCTGAGACAAAACACCCAATGCCCAAAATTAAGGAAGGAAAGGTTTATTTAGCTTACAGTTTGTGGAGGTTTCAGTCCATACTTGGCTGGCTCCGAGGCAGAAGATAGCAAAGCAACAAGAGCAAAGGGGGAATGCCAGCCGAACAGCAATGCAGCCAGAGCAAACGGGCAGAATGACAGCAAGCAGCTTCTTTCCCTGCCTTACATTGTAAACAGGCTACCCCCACTTAAGGGGCATGTAGCTCTGACATAATCTCCATGCCCTCCTCTTCCACAGGATCAAGATGTATACAAAGTAAGTACCCTGGCTTTCTGCTGAGTCACTTAGCCAAACCTCTAGACTCCCCAAGTTGACACAATGTATCAACCATAACACATGGTTTCCTTATAAATTCTACAATTTGCAGACTCTGTCCCTGATTTTGAATTTGTAATATTTTCTCCTGTGTAAGCTGTTATTTTCCCAGTGGGCATTCAGAATTAGGCTTCTCTAGGCTCAGAGGCGCAGCAGAGGCCAGGAGCTCACAGAGAGCAGAAACTGCTAAGGGGTGTGGTGGCAGATCTTGGTTGTCTATGAGGATCTGGTAGGTGTCTAGAGGCTTTGAAAACTTGGTTTCTGTCTCATCTCCATTCTTATTCTCTGCTCTCTGTGTAGAGTTTAAGATGATGCCAGTGCTTTAGTAGATTCTTTACAGGATTATCATTGAGATGTCCCAAAGCTCTGTTAGTGGAATCCTATCAAGTATCTACATACTTCTGCTACTGAGGGGCTTGGGGAATTCTGGATGTTGTAATAGACAAAATAACTCACTTAGTTTGCAATCACATGGAAGATTTCATTTCTAAGACCCAGACTAGTACACGGCAAGGAAGTGGAGACTGGTGTTCAGATATTTGTGGGCTGAGCCTCCTTTAGCATGATCACTATTTCTGGTTGAGGAACAGAGGCGCCTCTCCTTATGTATGACACACAGCCATAGGTTTGCAGGCAGGGGTCCAGTTCTCCAGACAGCAGAGACCTCATTGCACCCTGATTGGAGTAGCATACCTGGCCTCCTTGTTGGTAGGCAAGGTGCAGGCTGTGTCCCTCATTTAGAATGTGTAGTGGTCATCAGAATACACATTCTTCTCAGCTATACATAGGACGTTCTCTAAAATAGACCATATACTAGTACATAGAACATGTTTAAGTAAATGTAAAGGAATTGAAATTATCCCGTGTATACTATCAGATCATAGTGCAATGAAATTGGAAATTAATGACAAAAGAAAACACAAAACTCCATAAGCAGTGGGAAATTAAATAACATCCTCCTGAACAACCAATGGGTCACAGATGAAATCAAAGTAGAGATTAAATGCTATTTACAATCAAACAAAAATGGAGATACAACCTAAAGGAACCTGTGGGATGCAATGAAAGCAGTCCTCAGAGGGAAATTAACAGCGGTGAACTCCCACCTTAGGGAAACAGAACAAGCACAAATAAACAATCTTATGCTGCACCTCAAGCTTCTAGAAAAAGAAGAGCAAGTCAAACCTAGAGCCCGAAAAAGGCAGGAAATTATAAAGCTCAGAGCAGAAATTAATGCAATGGAGACAAAAAAAGAATACAAAGAATAAATGAATTGAAGAGTTGGTTCTTTGAAAGAATAAATAAAATAGATAAACCCCTAGCTAACCTTATCAAAAAAAGGAAAAAACTGAAATACTTGCAATAAGGAATG
>NW_004956178.1:0-1470 GCF_000276665.1 Chinchilla lanigera
CTGCTAGGGCAGTGATGGTGAACCCTTTAAAGGCTTTCAATGATACCAAACAGCCTGCCGCAGCACACGTGCCATCGGTTGGCACCACCACTGTGCTGGGGTGTATTTATCCACGATTAGGATTTGTGTATCTTCAACAGCTGATCACAGCTACATCAAGCTAACTGGCACTCTGAGAAGAGCCAAAGCTGATTTCTGACAAACATTTAATAGTAATCTGGAATTTAATTTAATAGTACTCTGGATGGAATCAGAAGTTCTTGGTAGGCTTTTTACAGAAAAAGATTAAATGGGAAATCAGAACCTTTTCCAGTGCAAATGCAAATGGTTTGTAGGTAAAGCTTTTCCCATGTCTTTATAAAGGAGCCCACAACCTTCAATGCGTACAGAGATTGGGAGTTCATTACGATTTCTCCTTTCCAATATGACTACTGTCACAGCATCAATAAAAACCCACTCTTCTAGTTGTAAAAGCCATGACACACACACATTAACACCAATTCAATTTAGCTCAATATGTAGTTAAGTTAGCAAAAAGTAGTTAATATACACATTGCAGTATGAGGTATACAAAAATGTGTAAGATGGGGTCATTTCCTCAAGGAGCAAATCCTCTATAGAGAAGTGCCAGACAACACAGCATTGATAATCCGTATGCATGGTGTTAATAAAAAGACTTGTAATAAATAAATTTCATTGGCATGTTACTCCAAAAGCACCACACTGGAGAGATGATACAACTATTATAGGGTAGCCATACTGTGCTAAGAAAATACTCCCAAACCTTGGCAGTATCTTGCTCCAAGAACTCTAGCAGGATTTGGAATACCTAAAAAGCAAAGCAAAAGCACAACTGAGACAGGAGCTGCAAAGCCTATAGCTTTACCTTACTTCTCTTCCGGTGCCAAGTCCCCCGAAGGTGTGTCCACCGATGACAAACAGCCAGGAACCTACTATTTATGTAACAGACAATAACTATTAGTAGGTTGCAGCGATCCTTCTGCCTCAGCCTCCTGAATGCTGGGATTACACGTGTGTGCCACCACACCCGACCACGGTGTTGGTTTTTGAGACAAAGTCTCACTATATAGTTCAGGCTACCCTCCATCTTGCAGTGATCCTCCTGTCTCAGCCCCCAAAGTGCTGGGATTATGGGCATGTGCTACCATGACTAGCTAGGCTGGTGAGCTCTACTAAAGCAAAGCATTCAGGAATGACGGGCCATCATCTCTGCCACTTCCAAATTATTCCACCAAAACACACACACAACAAATACATTGATCATTGTTTTGTCCTTTCAACTTTTCTATTTTCAAGTTTTCATAATAAAAAGTGGGAAAGTACATGCATCACAAAACAAACTGAAGGGAGAAGAGTTCAAAATTGGAAAGTAGGTCAGACATAAGAACAGGGGCAGAGGGCTTTTTTACAATTAAAACCAATAATTTATTGTAATTCAAGTTTTTTTTT
>NW_004956178.1:3390-4375 GCF_000276665.1 Chinchilla lanigera
ACATACATATTTTTCCCTTCTTTCTTTTCTCTTTTCCCTCCTTCCAGTTGTTCTTTCTTTTTAGTATGAGACTGAGGCAGGAGGATCGCTGTGCATTTGAGGCCAGCCTGGGCTACGAAGTGAGTTCAAGGCCAGCCTGAACTGCATAATGAAGCCCTGTCTAAAAAAAACCAAAAAATAAAAAAAGTAAGTGGACATGTGATTCTTTAAGAGTCTGAAGTAGCTTTTCATTAGCTTTTGTTTTTTGAGACCTGAGTCTTGCTATGTAGCCCACTTTTAGATCTTCTTTCAGCCTTCCAGGTGCTGTGATTGTAACTGTAGACCACCACTTACAGCCTGGTCTGAATAGCTTTTAAGAAGTTAGAATATAAACTCGTATGTGCAGGTAAAAGGGGATACTGAGAATTTAACCACTTAACAGTTTACCCAAACTGTCGCTTGGCCAGCATGTTTATTCACGTACTAAATCTACTGAGCAGTGCTGAAAATTTTAAGATATACCATACACAAAAAATTATTGAATAAATTTGATTAAACTGTTATTTTTATGTTTTCTGTTGTATTATCTCCTTAAAATTAACAGAAAGCTGGGGATGTAGCTGAGTGGCACAGCGCCTGCCTGGCAGGCACGAGACCCTGAGTTCAATTCCCGGTACAAAAAAAAAAAAAAGAAAAGGTAAACTGCAACTTTTGGTTATGCTGTATTTAAATGATTGGACCAGTAAGTGGTTAACCCAGAACCTTTGCACTGAGTTATATACTCAGCCCATTTAAAAAAAAAAAAATTGGTGCTTTACTCACAAGCCACAGTTCCTAGCTGAAACTCATGGAGAGGGACAGGTATTTCCCATCTACTTCCTGAGGGCAAAGCAGGCGACCCAGGGCTCCGCCGCCATTACAGACTGAGTCTCTGCTCTCCCTGCACCCGTGGCAGACAGGAGGTCCTCACTCAGAAGCCCCAGGGACGTCTCTGGCTGGGGGGGGG
>NW_004956178.1:5888-6861 GCF_000276665.1 Chinchilla lanigera
AGAGCTTGGAGTGAAGTGTTACAGGTCCTGAGACAGAACAGCTTACAACCAAGACTGAAGTACCCTGCCGAACTATCCCTCAAATTCAATGGAAAAATAAAATATTTTCAAGACAAAGAACTATTGAAGAACTTCATGAGCGCGAAGCCAGCATTACAAAGAGTACTAAAAGACATTCTAGACAGAGAAAAATCTCACCGCAATTTCAAGAGCAACAGTAGGAGTGAAACATCAAGAAGATCAAGCAAGTAAACAGGTAGAAAAAGTAGGACACCAACGCAAGTAAATAACATGACAATGATAAATCAATACATATCGGCTATAACTGTAAATGTAAATGGCCTCAATTCTCCAATCAAAAGAAATAGACTGGCAGAGTGGATTAAAAAACAAAATCCAACAATATGCTGTACACAGGAAACACATTTCACTGAAAAGGAAATCCACAGACTAAAACTCAAAGGATGGAAAACAATCCTCCATGCAATAGGAACCCAGGAAAAAGCAGGTGTAGCTATTCTGTTTGCAGATGAAGTCAATTTCAAACCAACAACAATCAAAAGAAACAAGGTCACTAAGTACTAGTCAGGGGAAAACTGCAAGAGGATGAGATAATCATAAATATGTATGCTCCAAATATTGGAGCTCCAAATTATATAAGACAAATCTTAACAGGCATGAAAACCCATATAATTGATAACACTATTGTAACAGGGGACCTCAACATCCCTTTGACACAAAGAGATAGGTCAACTTGACAAAAAATCATCAAGAAAATAACAGATCTGAACCGAAGCTGTGAACAAATGCACTTAGCAGATGTATACAGAGTGTTCCACCCAACAACATCAGAATACACATTTTTCTCAACGGCACATGGGTCTTTCTCTAAAATAGACCACATCCTAGCCCACAGAGCATACCTTCCAAAATGCAACAGAATTGAAATTATCCCATGCATATTATCTGACCA
>NW_004956179.1:0-1576 GCF_000276665.1 Chinchilla lanigera
ATTTCTCTAGCCCAAGAACACTGTATCAAAAAATCAGAAAAGTTGATCTATGTGGACAATAATATGCAGACTGAGATTTGCTAATGTGATATACTATGCATTTCTCAAATTCTATCTTTAATAAAACTATATTTATAACAATAACTCAATTAACAAAAATTCCTGCATCCCCTAGCTCCTTCTTTTACTGCCATGCTACATAACTGTAAACATGGCAATCAAAACCAAGAAACTGACATCCATATAATGGTATAACAAAACTACATAATTATGTGAATTTTACAATATTATTAAACTCCAAGCCATCTGTAAACATCAAGTTTTCCCAGAAATGTAGCTTATTTTTTTGTCTGCTGATTCTATGATCCAATCCAGAATCCCATACTCAGTTTAGTTGGTAGGTGTGATAATCTGTGACATTTTACTAGTATTTCCTTCTTTTTCATGACCTTGACTATCTGAAGAGCATTAGTCACATGCTCTACGCTGTCTCTAAATTGGATTTGTATGATGATTTCACGACTAGATTGAGCTTTTGCGTTTGGAGCAGGAATACAGCTGCAGTGTAGATCACATCAGTTGTGAATGATGTGCATACATCTTCCTCCTAGAGTTGTTAACCTGGATCTCTTCATCAAGATGCCTTTCTTCATGGTAAAGATGCTAATTTTGTTCTTGTAACTAGTAAATATTTTAAGGGTGATACTTTGACATTAAACAAGTAACCTGTTTCCCCTTAAACCTCTGCTCACTCATCTTAACATCTTTAAGATTTTGTTGCTTGCAATGAAAAAGATTGTTCCTAATAATTATTAACCATGGTCTTTGCAGCTTTTCTCTAAAGTTTAAAAAAATAGGAACAATGAGAACAATAAGTCTCCATACCTATACAACTGTTTTGTAAGAAGACTAACAAAAAAATGCGTAACTATTTCCCCCAGAGGCTAGTTTTAATGCTGAGGAAGGCAGGAAGTTAGAATTTATGCTGGAAACCCTTTGCATAGCGGAGGGATGGCAGATGCTGAGACAACACAGGAGAAAATGCTGTCTCCCAGATGTCCTGTCAGGCCACACAAGCTGCCGTGGCTGCAAGCTTCACAGGCAGGCTTTGGCAAAGGTCATTTAAATGTAAATTTAAAAGATCCAAGGAAGAATATGCCTTACTTCCGCACTCATTCTTACCTGTGTAGTCTGAAAATCTCTGTCACCCCTATGCACCATATCAGAAACGTTGGTCTGAAAAGCAGAGGACAGAAGTGAGAAGAGAGAAGGAACGTTTTGAGCTCTTTCAAAATGTGGATGAGCACTAGCCCACCCACACCTGCAATTAACAAACTACCCTAAAATGAACAAAGGTTATGTTGGAAATTAACCTTACCGTTGCCCTGAGCATTATGACAGTGATATTCTCTAACTTGCGGCCAAAATAATTCTAATTGGGAATGAATGTTTATGATTACTGCAGTGATTGCAGTTTGAGAAACTACACAAGCTAGGTGGGCCACTTGCCAATATCTGGCCAGTACCATTTAGGAAGTTTTTTCAAGTTTCTTTTTTATTAGTAAATATTAGTAAA
>NW_004956179.1:2856-4187 GCF_000276665.1 Chinchilla lanigera
GGGGTGGGGGACAGGCAGGAACCTGAGCCCTTACCTGCTGCTCATTCAAAGCAAGACTTGCGTTTTCTGGAAAAATCACATCCTTACAGCCACTGTTTGTTATGAGCCATGATGCTCCCCTTGAGCCTACAAATGGAACAAAGCTTGACCTTCATTTTATGTCCTTTGCTGCAGTACATACTAGGGCAAATATCTTCTCAGCTCTGCATAGGGGTGCATTGATCAACTAGGAAATGATTTCTAGAAGCTGGCCAGATAGAGTTGATTACCCCAGAATTTACATGATCTCATCCCTCTTCCAGGAGAGCGCAACATGATAAGAGATTTACAAGAGCATATACATACACCCGTAGGTCTCCAACCACTGTCCTCAACCTGTGATCACTGGGTCTCCAGGAAGGGTGGAGCCCCACATGACAGAACCCCACAGAGACAATCCTTTCCAGGTAACGAAACCACCTGTCACCCATGAAGATTTCAGAACTAAGACACCCAGGCTGAGATAATAAGCAACCGGACCTCAATTCACCAGCCAGTCCTTCAAAGTTTGTCTCCCACCTTTGTGGGTGGACCTGTCTGAGCCCCTGTATTAGAGTATGCCTCCTCCAACTCCTTCAAATGGAGTTCTTTCCTGTCTTCCCTCTAATCTTCCAATTAAAGTATTTTTTAACTGTTAAAAAAGAAATAAATCCCAGATTAAATGTGTCACATGCAGTTGCAAGTTCTGCAGGACAGAAAAAGATTGATTCAAGGACAAGCATGCCTATTGAGTAAGAATAAATGTATAACACAGATGCATACTAGGTAATAAAAATGAATTATTTTCTCATTTAATGTTTATGGGATATTTATGAGTATAAGTAGATATATGCAAAATCTGCATTCAACTGTACTTAATTTTAAAAGATTATACTTCCCTGTTCTTAGTGGTGCAACATGAGGTTTTATACAATAGGCGGGTACTTTGTTTGTTTGTTTTGGTACCAGGGATTGAACTCAGGACCTTGCACTTGCCAGGCAGGCACTTATGCCACTGAGCTATATTCCTGGCCTGGCATGTACTTCAGTTACTTTTCTTGAGTCAGGGACCAAACAGGGGATAAAACCTTCCAGGCCACACCACTAGTGAGCAATCTATTTTCCTTGGACCAGACCCTATCTCTCAATACCAAGCCAGCTCTACCACCCCCATAATCCAGTCACTTTCCAAATGTATGAGGTTTAAGGGGTAACTTTAGATTCAAACAATAACAGAGTAGAAGAAGCCACTGGCCATAAACTCTTCCTATCTTGGTTAAAATACAAAACACGGGGCTGGGGATTTAGCTCAG
>NW_004956179.1:5612-6928 GCF_000276665.1 Chinchilla lanigera
AGACAGGGTCTCATGAAGTAGTCAGATTGCCCAGGCTGTGCTGGAACTCGTGACTCTACTGCCTCAGCCTCCCAGAGTGGTGAGAGGACAGGAGTGCACCACCAAACTTGGCTTGAACTCTTATTTTAAGTTGGATTTCTAACTGTTTGGGGGAGGATTTGGCGGTCAGAAGGGGCCCATGGAAAACAGTATTCTTAGAAATTTAAATGTAACACACATTAGTACCTTTCCATTAACTCAGGGAGCCGGGGCCTGAGTCACGCAAACCTTCTCCCCTGCTGTGGTTTGGGGGCTTTGTCAAGTGCTTATCTTCCATTACTCAGGTGTCTGCTGAACATTTGCCTCCTCGAAAGAACATTCTGAGCACAAGGTGACACGTGGAGGCTCTTTGTAGGGAAAAAACCCTCCCAGACAACAAAACAAAGTAAAACAGGACAAAAATCACAATGCAATATGGCCAGGGAGACTTTCTGCCTTGAAAACTTTAATTAGTCTTATGGTGCTGGGGTTACCCAAGCAGCTATATTTACTCAGATACTTCATATGGATGAGGTTTTTCCATCAGATTTTTTATGCTCATTTTTGGTGGGACAGGCAGATACGATGCATATTTGAAACATCATTATATTAAGGGGAGTGTAATACTAACATAGAGGTAAATACTTCAAATTGCTTAGTGAAAGTTGCAGTGCATTTTTTATAAAATCAGTAGGATAACAATGATAGGCGTTAGATACTGTATCTCTCAGGAAGCTAGAAGAAAGGATATTTGCTGTTTTCACCCTGCACAAGCTAATGGAATATATGTGTTTAACCCGATTTAAACATTACACAATGCACATATAAGTTAAAACATCACATATAACCCCATTATTAAAGATAATTTTTATGCTTTCATGTATCAGCTAAAAATGAAATTAAACTTTAAAAACTAAAGAATTTTGATTTGATTGTACTACAGAGCAGGAAATATGAGTCCAGTTTCATTCTTCTGTGTGTGGGTAACCAGTTTTCCCAGCACCATTTGTTAAAGAGCTTGTCTTTTCCTATTTATGTCCTTTTTATTTCTTTCTCTGGCTTGACCGCACTGGCTAAAGTCTCCAGTACTATATTACACAGAAATGGTGAAAGTGGACACTGTTGGCTGAAGGTACATGTGGTTGCTTCTGTATCTTCTAGTTCATTAATTTACATGTCTATGTTTGTGCCAGCATCATGCTGTTTTTGAAAATATAACTTTGTAATATAATTTGAAATCAGGAATTGTGATGTCTCCTGCTTTGCTCTTTTTGCTCAGGATTGCTTTGGCTATTCTG
>NW_004956180.1:0-6968 GCF_000276665.1 Chinchilla lanigera
CCCTGCCTTGGAGCCAGCCAACTATGAATTGAAACCTCTACACACTGTGAGCTACAATAAACCTTTCTCCTTCAGCTTTGGGTATTGAGTGTTTTGTCTCAGCAACCAGAAAGGTAACTAAGAAAACATTCAGCAGATAACCCTGATTTTTAAAAATGAAATAAAATGAAGCATTCACCTGATATAGGAATAGATATGTTAAAAGCCTATAGCAAACATATTTCTTAACAGCAAAAGTTAAAGCATTCATTTTAAAGTTAAGAACAAGAAAAGGACATTCAATATCCCTGCTCTTATTAAATAGTATATTGGCCAGGTGTGGTGGTGCATTCCTGTAATCCCAGGACTCGGGAGGCAGAGGCAGGAGAATTGCTGCAAGTTCAAGGCCAGCCTGGACAATATAGTGAACTCCAGGCCAGCTTGAGCTACACAGTGAGGCCCTGTTTCAGATAGATACATAATAGATGTAGATAAAGATAGATAGATAGATAGATAGATAGATAGATAGATAGATGATAGATAGGCAGGCAGAACACTGAAGGTCTCAGCCAGTATAGAGAAGAAAAATAAAGCAAAATTTCAAAAAGAAAGAAAACTGTCTGGATTTCTTTTCTGTGCTCCTGTAAGAAAAACAACAAAATTCAGTGGCTTTGAGCAACACAAATTTGTTGCCTACAGTTCAATAGTTTAGAAGAGTAAGATCTTGCTGTGCTAAAAGTCAAAGTGTCTGCAGGGCTCTAGGGGACAGGGACAGTTGGGGATGACCAGGGCCCCTGCTTTACCCAGTACCTGTGGCTGCTGCCGCCCTGGCTCCCGGCACCTCCCTCCACCTGCAAAGCCTCAGCCTGAGCCAGCTCCCAGCAGTGGGGCTGCTCTCGGCTCTTCTCCCCAACCCCCCTTCACCTTAGGTCCTCGTGATTACGCTGAGCTCACCCAGATGCCTAGGACAAGCGCCCACTCAAGGTCAGCCGGTCAGCCCCCTTCATTCCATCTGTGGCCCTCATTTTTCTCTGGCATGCAGCACAACACGTGCACAGTTGCCCGGGACAGGACTTGGCCCCTCCGGGTACCTGCCTCCCACACTGTGGTTATTTGGTTATGCAGATCAGTAAGCCAGAACGAAGAACAAATTATCAGATTTGGTAATATCAGTGCCTTCTAAGAATTATAAATAACATACATAGCTTTACTACTTTTCCATAAGATGACTTTAGAATTTCATACTGTTCACGTGTTCTAATACTAGCAGAATACATTAAATTCTTATGATAATACTTAAGTGTTGTCTCCTATTTATCTTCAAAATTCCATGGTAATACTTAACTATTTATTATCTCTTATTTGTCATATATATTTAGCTCATGTGTGTGTGTGTGTGTGTGTGTGTGTGTGTGTGTGTGTGTGTATTTTTTTTTTGGAAGACAGGGTCTTTTAGGCTGGCCTTGAACTCACTAAGTAGCCCAGGCTAGCCTTGAACTTGTGGCAATCCTCCTACCTCTGCCTCCCAAATGCTGGGATTACAGGTATGTGCCACTACACCTGACTGTTTTCAATTGGTAGGCTGTTTGCTTTGCTTTGTTTCAGGCTGGTTGAGGATTTCCTGAGACAACATGTGATAGGACACTACAGTTACATACTGCCACTCTTACCCCTCATAATTTTACACTGAAATATAAATATCACTCTCTCCCTTTAACAAGTAAAATGAGACTCAGAGAAGTTGGATCCAGGTACAAGGTCATCTGGTACATAACAGAGGATTTTAATGAGGGACAAAGACTACTGCTCCTTCCTCGCTACCCCTGTCTGACCTGATCCCTATAATACTTCTTCCGATTCCAAAACCACAGGATTCCAGGTGAGACTGGAGATAATAAACAATATCACCTTATCTCCATTTCTATTTCTTTCTTTTTTTTTTTTTTTCTTTTTGTCTTTTTGAGACAGGGTCTCGCTATGCAGTTCAGGCTGACCTTGAGCTCACTTTGTAGCCCAGGTTAGCCTTGAACTCAAAACAATTCTCCTGCCTCAGCCTCCCAAGTGCTGGGTGTACAGGCATGCGCCACCACTCCTGGCTCCATTTCTATTTCAAAAATGAATTCCACCTGGCTCTCCTAATCTCTAGGTAAGATGATAGCAGCAGTTTAATATTTCTATTTGAGAAAAGTATCTGAAGAGGACAGATGTCCCAGGCAAGGAGACAGTCCTGGACAGCAGAGCCTGGGCCAGGACCCTGTCACTCTCAGGACCCTGCCTTTCCAGCAAGTGAGGAACACAAGGGCCTCTTTAACTTGTATTCTCCACAAGATGTTTGGGGGCAAAGAAAATTCTAATTTTTCATCATTTTCTTCTGAGTTAATGTCTTCCTCACCAGTTTAATATTAATAAATGTTTTCTAAACTGTTCTCGTTGATATTTGCAAAGTTTCTTGCCTTCCAAAAGACTTTGGTGTTAGAAAACCCACTTGCTAGATCCAAGTAGATTAAAGGTGATATCTCTTTTCAACTACTTACTGATGTGAGTTAGCTGACCTTGGTGGGCCTGGGTTGCCCACTCTGTAAAATGGTGATAAAATTACCCACCTCAGGGAGCAAATGAGTGATATTAATGAGTTAATATATATATAGCACTGAGGTGGGAGCCTGGCCCACAGGCAGCGCTCAATAGACACCCAGCTATTGCTCTCCCGGAGAAAGGCCCTGTTTTTCTATCACCTTCGTAGTAAGTGTGCAGCAATTAGAAGGCTCCACTCTCTATAAGAAGCTAAATGCTTCCTCTTGCCCCCAAAGTCTCTGACACACTCCATACACAGGACTGAGCACCAATTCTGCTATAGACGCTAATGATAAAAAGAGATATTTTCTTAGAATAAACTGAGTTCAAAAAGAGTGTTACCACCTGCAGACACCTGGTAAATTTTCTCTTGTTAAGATTAAGTGAAGTGTGGACAGGATCTAAGGCTGTCGAGAACAAGCAAGGCAAGGAAAAACCACCCACCGGAAGACAGCTGCATGAGAAACGGAAGTAGAGGTGTGGAAATGGGAAGAGGAAGGAGTTGAAGGGTCAGGAGGGGATGATAAAGAATGAAGATGAGTTATGCACATAGACCAACTCCCAAGATAAATGTAATCAAGTACTAATAAACATGTACTAATAAAAAACGTACCAGTAAGTACACATAATAAGTAAACATGTACTAATAAAAACAAAGAAAAAGAACTACTGGAATAGAGGCATTTTGCTACATTTTCACCCATATTGTGTTTGCACAGTCTTATCAGTCACGCTGGGATTCCAAGTGTTTTTCTGAAGCAATTCCACACATCAGGACACTTACACAACCCTGAATTGTGCACTCCAAGCCTGGGACTGTGCCACACATTGTAATATTAACAAAAACGAAGAGATTATTCACACCTAGCCTCAACTTCAATGGAACAGATTTCATCAATATACAACACACAAAAAGGACAACTGATAAAACTGTGGTCACAGCTAATTGCAGGACTCATAACTTCCTAGCATTTCTGTGCATGGTTGCATTCTCATACCAATATTCACATTTTGGTTAAAACACAGCCAACATCATTATATAAAAGAGCAAAGGGAGAAGTCAACTATGCAACTGTAAGCTACTGAGGAGATGTGTCAGACTGACATGCACCTAAATTGCATTCCGAGCACCAGTGACAGATTTCCACTGAATTGGAAATGGTCCTGTTCTTCAAGGATTTTTTAAGGCCAGAGATATGAATTTCAGTGATCCACCAACATGTCCAAACCTAACTGGGAACATGGTTTTACACAACGTGAGCGCCATGTGACCGAATTCAGATTAACCTGGTTATTTCAATAGTTCCAAGGGTTACTGCCAAACCCTGTGCAAATCAGATGCACAGGAATTTTTAAGCTACACAAACAAAGTGCTAATTATCAGAGGTGTCACTTAATAAGTGTTTATCACAGACCACGAGGCTGAGCCAGCCCTAAGAGTGTCTAATCCTTCCAGTCACGCTGTGAGTCTGAGACTTCATGGTTCTCCTATTACACGTTAGAAATCTGAAACTCAGAAATGCTAAGTCACTCGTCCAAGCACACAGAGCTAGAAAGTAACAGAGCCAGAATTTGAAACCGGGTGCCACAGTCTCACCTACAGCGCCAAAACCAACACGAAGTTAGAGACACAGCCAGCATTCAGGAGAGGATGGTCTGACCAGGTCAAAGGAGCTTCTCACATCCTTCAGAGGGATGCAGCTGGATTCTTGACAGGCTATAAAGCCACCCAGACCCCTAAAGCTCTCCCAGATAATACCTGTTCCTAATAGCTGGAACTGGTCCAGAGGGAAACAAGAGGATGAACGCCTTACAACCACAGAAATGTATTAGCACTTGCTTCCCTTCTCCAAGACTTCTCACATATATTAACTTTTTAGTGAGAGGGTCACATGAGAAATAAAAAGCCCAAAGAATGCATTATTTTAATGTTTATGTGATTTTTGTTTAATGATCCCATTAAATTGTAATGTTTCAATGAAGCCATATAAGAACTTTGTTTCATAAAGTTATAATTGCATTACAAATTATAAACATTTAAGTTGATGGTATCCTACTAAAAAATTCTTTTATCTCAAAATATTTAGAGTCTCAGGATAGGGGGTGGGGTAGCTCAGTAGGGCTCAGTGCCTTAGTATATGCAAGGCCCTGAGTTTGATCCCACACACACACAAAAAAAAAAAAAACTACAATATGTTTAGAGTCTCATTAGCAACTAAGTAGAGCACTGAGTTGACTTCCAGGGAGTAACTGGTATACAGAAAGAGTCAAAACCTTTACATAAAATTAAATAGCATATCCATGCATAAGGGAAATGGAGCAGACCTACTTCCTGCCTCAGTGGTGTTTAATGCAGGCCAGTACTATACCACATGCCTTGTAATCCCAGCTAATCAGGAGGCTGAGGCAGGAGGATTGCAAGCTCAAATTCCACCTTAGTAAGACCCTGTCTCAAAATAAAAAGGGCTGGGATGTAGCTCAGTGGTAGAGTGTTTGCCTAGCATATTTGAGACCTGAGTGTAATCCTCAGTAAGAAAAGGGGAAAAAAGGAAAAAGTTCAATCTGGTGTTTGAGTCAAGATTTTTCTGTTGGTTGAGCTTTATGAAGCAGACATTCTTCTAAATATGAAACTGAAAACTGCTCATAATTTGTCCATTTTCTTAAGATTCCCCCATCCTTTTTCCTGCATTAACTACAAACCCTGTATGAAAAGCAAAATTATAATCAGAGTTTTAGAAGGATACTCTACCTTTTCCAGACCTGTTTTCCCATGAATACTATTGTAATCCATACAATATATTTTAAGCTAGTACAGAATTCTCAGGTAACAGAACCATTTTTACACACATCTCACCAACAGAGGGTAGGCCCTGGATGACCAGAAATTTCTGCAGCCTTCAGTGGTCTGGAGGCCAGTCCTCTTGCAAGCTCATCTGCAAGATCACATTGGCAAGTCCTTCTGAGTCAGCAGCTGGAAGTCAAATCCACTCGCCTGAAGTGTTGTTTTTTTTTGGTTTTGGTTTTTCTCCGGTACCGGGAACCGAACTCACGACCTTGCGCTTGCCAGGCAGGCGCTTTGCCTCTGAGCTAAGTCCCCAGCCCCCGCCTGAAGTGTTTTCTGTACATTTACATCTGTCTTTCAATGCCCTCTGTTTAGGAAAATATCAAAAAGCAACTAAATAAGCAAATGACATGTTCCTACAAACCTTATATCCAGTGAAAACACAGGCTAGAGCAAGATTCCTTATATACAACCAGTCTTTTTTTCCAGTAAAACCTAGGAAAGATATGTACTTGGTAAATCCAGAGGTCAGGGTGCTAGTTTATATATAGACTCATATATTTCAATTTAAACAGAATAAACTCTAAACAAATGTGTGCCCCTTTGAATGTTCATGAATCCTTGATTTTTAAAACATATTAATTATATAGGTGATTTTAAAATTAGTAATGCTACATTTTACAAAGTTATTTATTTCTTTGAGACAGTCTCACTATGTTGTTCAGGCTAGCCTTGAACTCATGCCATGGCCTCTGCCGTAGCCTCTCAAGTGCTGGGATCACAGGTGTGCCCACCACACCTGGCCTACAGAGTCACCTTTATCAAGCTGATAGCAAGTTCTAAAAGTGGGTCCAACTAATATAAAATTTTATTATGTTCAAAAGAAGAAATTTGTTTTATATTCTTTGCTCTCTTTCTCAACTTATCTTCCCAACCCCCACACTTAAGTGGAAATCATTTTAGCACAGAGTACATTCAAAGCATCAGAATAAGATTCATGGGCCAAGGGCATCACTCAGCAGCACAGTGCCTGCCTGGTAAGCACAAGGTCCTGAGGTCAATTGCTGGTACCAAAAAAAAACACCCAACGGAATAGGATTCATAGGTATCAGAATAAAATTAAGGAAATAAAGCTGATGCCTCCAACATTTGTGCAACCTATCAAAACAAACAAACAAAAACCAACCTGCTGCAGTGATGGTGAACCTCTTAGAGACCGAGTGCCCAAACTGCAACCCAAAACACACTTGTTTATCACAAAGGGCCAGTACTGCGATTAAACCTGAATATCTGATGCTCCGCTGCTGGGGCGACTGGGCTCCCATGCAGATAGAGGGGCTTTTTGTGGCCGCTGCAGCTTGCATGCTGCCACCACTGACCTACTGTAATACCCAGGCAGCATAAAATAAATTCTATATTAAAGACACAAAGAAAGTATTCTGAAGGAAACCAGTTAGCCTGTCAAGCAGTTCTTCAGCTGAGAAGGGTTCTTAGACTGAACTGTGCTTTCCTCTTCAGTCTTTAAACCATGAATCTCCGTTTTCTTAGCAAGTGAATACATCCTGAGTGCAGTTTCATGGAGTGTCTGGCATACATGCAAATGAATTTTTCCATGTCAATAGATCTTCCCACA
>NW_004956181.1:0-6974 GCF_000276665.1 Chinchilla lanigera
CGGCCTTATACTGTCTTGAGCAAACAGGGTTACAGCCAGAGACCCCTTACCCATTAGAGCCATGATACGACAGGACCAATGCTCAGATCACTGCTCGAATGGCACTGATTCTCTGAATCAAGAAAAAAATAGCAGGTTCTTGGGGCTCATTTGGGCAGAGTAATAAAAAGAGATTATGAGACTCTTGGTTCTCTTACTTTTACAAATGGGAAAGAGATTGAGTTTTCTACATAGATTTCAAGTGTGATCTTTTACCTTTCCAGATATACATAGTTCTACATGGTTGAAATATATTTGAAGAGGTAGAATATAATTTGCATAGCAAACTTTCTTTTTCTTGAAGAAGAAAAAATTAATTTCCAAAAGTAAGCTAGCTGAGGTGAATGCTGTTTAGGCATAAGATGATGACTGATGGATTCTTTTTTCAGGTCTGTGTAGATCATGTCACTGAGTAATAATTATAGAGCAGTTTAGACAGCACAGTGAGATAAATTATACATAGTAATCAGTTGGCCCTTGCATCATGACAAGACAAATGTTGGTTAAAATGCCAAAGGGATGACTAGGAACATTCATACATGAACCTACCAGATCAAGTGAGTGTGTTTGTAGACTGGATTAAGTGGTATTGCTATGGCCTCAGACAATTCAATTAATAAACAAAATGAAGTCAAAGCAGTTCACATGAACTCAGCAGTAGAAAGATCATCAAATATCTGTATATCAAACAATGAGCCTCTTTGACTTTCTTCCTTACTGGCAATCATTTTTTAGCTGTCTACCCAGCTCTGTTCACAGGTGTTTTACTGCATTCCCAATTCACCAATCACTTGCATGGTCTTCACTGTTCTATCTGAACAGGAAGGGGCATCAAGGTGTGAGGCAATGAGTTGGCTGGGTTAAGGGTACATAGATTTCAGAGTCTAAATCCCAGCTCTCTCTGTAGGTTGTCATGCAAAGAGACCTTCAGGAGGCTACTTTACATCTCAAGAACTCAGATTCTTTATATGGAAATGGATAATAATAATAATAATAATAATAATAATAGTACTACACCAAATTTAATATTTGTGAATATTAAAGTGATACTTCATGTAAAGCACATAGAATAGGGTAGAGAACATAAAAAGTATGCTACAAGAGAGTTAGTTATTAAAATGCAAATTATGCTTTTGAAGTAATAAGGAAAATAGGTTACCCACAGAATGCAATCCTAAATAAATAGATAATTTGTAGACAATCTTAGGCTCATGAGATCAGAAATTTTCAGAGCTTATTATTGATAAAGTAATATTTATCTCTTTCCAATGGCATTAGTACCTCAGCTATGAGCATATGATTACAAGGGTACTCAAAACAAGGTACTTCTTTTGTCTTATTTTAAAGAGAAAAAACAAAAATGATACAAAATTTCAAAATAAAATAGTAGGAGAGTAACATTGTTTATTGTTATCATCAAAGTAGTTGCTTAGATTACAAAATTGCAAGCACAAACCTTTTTCTCAATGAACTAAGAGAAATTAATAGTATAGCTAACTTAACTATATTGTATTTTTATATATATATATATATTTTTTTCCTTTTCCATGCCTTCTTTTCTCCTTTCTCCCATCCAAGCTTCTCTTCCATTTTGAGCAGTGTCTTTCCTTTTCCCAGTATCTATTGTATATTTTCGATCTTATTTACTCTTACATTTTCTCACACTAGGGAGACAATATGATGTTTACACATGTGAGACTGATTATTTCTCTATGATTACAGTCTTGAGTTGCATCCATTTACCTATAAAAGTCTCAAGTTTATCCCTTTTTTATAACTGAGTAGTACTACATTGTATAAAAACACCACACATTTTTATGCATTCCTCAGTTGATGGGCATTTGGGTTGTTTCCAAGATTTAGGTATTATAAATTTTGCCTCTATAAACATGGTGCATATTTATTTTCTCCCTAGTGTAAGTCCATTTGTTCACAGGTTTAGTTCACTTCTGATATTTCTTTGCTGATTTTTTTGTCTAGTTGATCTATCTGTGACAATGAGTATTAAAGTCTCCCATTAAAAATATATTGTTGCTTATTTGATTTTTCATGTCTAATAATATTTGTCTTATGTAGTTGGTTCTCCACAATTGGGTGCATACATATTTATGATTATTATTTCTTCTTATTGAAGTTTTCCCCCAACAAGTATGTAGTGACCTTTATTTCTTTTCATCATTCTTGGTTTGAAGTTCACATTGTCTGGAAATAGAATAGATACCCCTGCTTTTTTCTCAGTTCCTATTGCAGGGAAGATTTTTTTCCTTCCTTTGATTTTCAGTCTATGAATTTCTTTTTGTGTTAAATGTGTTTCTTGTATATAGCATATTGTTGGATCTTGTTTCTTGATCCATTCTACCAGTCTGGTTTTTTTTGATTGATGAATGGAGACCATTTACATTGATGGTTACAACCGATATATATTGGCTTATCTTTGTCATGATATTTTCCTGCTCTTGGTTCTCTGCTTTTCCCCACTGTTTAATTTCTTGTCCTACCTGGGGGTTTCTTTCTATTCTATTGTTGTTCTTGGAATTGTGGTCATTTTTATCTCTGTCTAGAATCTTTCCGTACTCTTTGTAGGATTGCCTTAGTGATCATGAATTTCTTCAGTTTTTCTTTGTCATGGAAGTATCTTACTTTTCCATTAATTCTGAAAGAGTTTTGCAGGGTACATCCATCTCGGGTGGATGTTGTTTTCTTTCAGGACTTGAAATACTTCACTCCAAGCTCTTCTTGACTTGAGGGTTTGTGTTAAGAAGTCTGCCATGATTCTGATGGGCTTTTCTTTGTCAGCAATCTGTTTCTTTTCTCCAACAGCTTTTAATATTCTGTTCTTGTGCTGAATTTCTGGAATATTGATTACCATATGTCTTGGTGTACTTTTATTTTGGTCATGGATGTTTGGAATTCTATATGCTTCTTTTATTTGTATATCAAATTCTTTATCCATGCTTGGGAAGTTTTCTGCTGTTATTTCTGTGAAGAGTTTTTTGTATTTACTGCATTTGTCCTGTCTCTAGTTTTCTCATTGACCCCAATCTATATTATGTTATTCTTCTTTGTGTCATCTTATAGTTGTTGTTTTGATTTTTTCATTGTCTCTTGCTATTTTTAAGATATCTTTCTTTTCACTAGCTGCAATTCTGTCTTCAAGATCTGAAATTCTGTCCTCTCCTTCATTCAATCTGTTGAATATACTTTCAATGGAGTTTTTAATCTCTTGGATTTCTGTTTGGATCTGTTTCATGGATTCCATTTCTCTCCTATGTTTGGAATTTTTATTTCCATCATTTTTCTAACCTCATTTATTCTTTTATCTGTGCTTTCTTTAATATCTTTGATTTTAAGCATCATTTCTTTTTGTACCTGAGAGATTATTTTCCCTATAGCCTTTTCTCTTTGTTTTTTCACTTCTGTTGCTATCATTTCAGAAAGTTTCAGTGTTTGACTTCCAATGTCATTTAACTTATTTTGTTCCAAGCCTGTCTTGGGTGGGCTGGGGCTCTGGGATTGCATTTTGCTTCTGAATCTTGTCATTTCCTATTTTCTCTTTCTTATTTTATTTTGTTCTCTATATTGATGCTTGCCAATTTCTTATGATAGCTTTATCACTAGTATTGTGGTTTCTCTATGAGATGTCTGTTCTTCAGGGATGTCCTCTAGATGTAGGTGGTCCTTTATAGCTATCCCAAGAACCTATATTCTCAATTTGTAAAGGATACAATATTATTATTTCGTTCAGCACCAAATCCTTTAGTACTGGGTTGTGGTGGTGGTTATGACCCCATACAATCACAGCATTATCATACAGGGGATAAATACTGATTATCACATGTACGACTGATTATAACTGATTAAACTGATTATAACATCCTGGTTGAAGTAGTACAGTTAGTAATAACAATAGTTTCAAGTACAGCTTAACTACTGACAAACTATGGTAACCATTAACCTGCTACCTCCAGCCACAGAAGCAAATTCTAATGTTATATAACAAAATCAACATATACCATGTACTTCTATTCAGTGATTTTCCCCTTAGTGCAATGATTTTACCCTTCTGTGGGGGTGTGCGGGGGGTTAAGATGGGTAGGGGATAGGATAAAGGGATGAATGAGTATATAGTATATAGTCTCAAATATAGTAGAGTCAAGGCTGGACGTCAAAGGATGATCACCTGAGTTTTAGGAAATCAGATGACACAGGAGGGAAAGAATGAGATAGAGTGTGAAGAAGTGATCAGAAAGAGAAGAGATGATGCTGACTCACTCAAAAGTTTAAATTCAAAAAGTAGTTGAGGAAAGAGAGAAAGAGGATCAATAGAATAAAACAAAACGATAAGAAACCTAAACAGTGAAAAAAAGGAGAAAGAAAGATGAGAATGGAAAAGAAAGGAAGAAAAGAGAAAAAAAGTAGATACAAGAAAGAGAAGAGAGAAATGAAAAAAAATCCAAAAACAAAAATAACCAAAAAATACAACACTAAACAGACAATTTCCAACTAGACAGGAAAGGGACAGACAATCAGACAAACAAGGGAGAATAAAAGTAGTAAATACCTCTTGTGTTTACAGTTCTGTGGTAGTGTCCATGTCAGATTCCAGAAATGTGCTGTGTACTCCAGCCAAGTTTGCCATGGGGACTGTGCTGGGTATAGAGTTGATCTTGCCCTCTGGATGTGGGGTCTGGAACTGGTCTTCTATTGGTGAAGTTCTCCGGAGTTCAACTTCTGTTCCTTGCTGGTGCTTCAGACACTTCCCACCTTGCTAATCTCACTGATTACTCTGCTTGCTCAGAACCAGCTGTCCTGGGCCTCCAACAGGGTACTTCTTTTACCTACTAAAACTGTAGCTATATCTAGCTCAGTTGAATCAGCAAAGCTTTGCAAGTTTATCACTTTCAAGCTCTGGCAGGTGTGTGTACATGTTATATGCCATCTAAACATCAAGCAGGGCTGGGTTAGGGGCATTGGAAATCTGTTGATAAGATACCACCTGCTACACTGAGCTTCTCATGTGGAAAGTTGTCTAAGACTCTTGCATTTCAGCAAACTCTGCTCCTGCAGGTAGTTGGTCATGAAAATCCTTGTCTTCTTTATGTCTATAAAACCATTAATCTCCAATTACCATGTGTCTCACATCAGGGTCCCCAGAAAATAGAATGGTATAAGCTTTCATGGAGAAGTAAGGTGACGGGGACCAGGACTGAATCATGAGTTCAATATGACATGGAAGGTGTGAGCTGGCCACCAACATAGAAGACTGACTTCTTGATGCCACCAAACATTCTGCGAAACCCCATGAAATTCATCTCAAGATTGTCCATACGGAGCGTGAGGGGTAAGCATTAACATACTGGCCTTCTGTATGCAGTTAGTCAGAGTTTGGCTCTAAGGGATATTGACTCTTTGCACCCTGGATCAGGCCAGTAGTGGTCACACAGAAGGCCATGGGTAGGGGTGATGACAAGGACTGTCAGTCACACTTGTAAAGCTCATTGTAGCAGTTAGGCCAAGATGACTAAAGAGAGGTGAACAACAGAGAGTGTTAAAAAACACACCAGAGGATGGTTTACAGCACCCAGTGTACAGCAAACGTAGATGAAATGCTAAATGTGTGCCTTTCAACCAGATGTTTTGTCACTGAATAGCAGGGCTCTGAGAAACAATATGCAACCAGCTCTTGATAAATTTGCATTTTTTCCCACCAGTGGACATAAAACTAAAACTGAATCAAACTCCTTGAGGCAGCTCCTGCCTCCATTGTGCAGTTAGAGCATCTGTTACATTAAGTAGTTGTACCCAGCCCAGAACCAGCTGATGTGAGTTTGGTTTCCAACTGAGTTCATATTAGCACTCTTCTTTTTGATAGGGCCTTGATCACCACCTTCCCATTCCAGTATACTGTGCCCCGGGCCTCTGGGCCTCACTTGATGGACAGTTGTGAGTGTCCCACGTCCCTGCCCCATCTGGTATGTTGCTGGGCCCAATCCAAATCCCTCCCATGCAGAACTCACTCTGCTCTCATGACATGGTGTGGTGCCAGCATCTCATGATGGAGAATGATGTGCCCAGCATGACCTTCTGCTCAGGTGCGCACATGTGTGACATTCCTCCCCACTTCTGTGCCACCCTACATATGTGCTACCCCTATTTGAAATGCTTTCCCATTCTCTCATACTCCATGAATAAGTTACAGGCTTCTGGTTTTCAAGATGCTACTCTGCCCTGGTCCCAAACAATAGACCTTCCTTTTCTCAGAATTATAGTAGCACTGAATCTATATCCAGTCTCCATTTATACTACATGTGACAAATTATTCATGCCATTGGTGTGCTGGTCAACCAGCTCTCCCACTGAAAAAAAATGAAAGCCCATTTTGAAGCATTTGCCAATTTCCATGAAGTCAATACTATTTCAAGCTGCCAACAGTTTAACAATCTGTTTGCAAGATTCCCAATTATTTAACAATAGGCTCTCAGCAGATGATATCACTGATAGATTTCTCTGGTAAATTTGATACCTTCTGTTACTTTAACCACTCACTATAGTTGTACTTAGTACTGGGATTATTGGCCTTGAGAAAAGCTCAGTCTCACCCAAGACAATGCCCCCTTCTTAAATTGAATTGATTAGAGACTTTGGTTGAGTCTGTAAATCTCTTTTGCCACATGACATAACATAATCATAGCAGTGACACCTCATCAGATTCACAGATTCCACCCACATTCAACAGAAGGGCATTAAACACAGGTGAGAATCATTGGGAGTTATCCTAGAATTCTGCCTCCCACAGTACAGCTAATAATAGTATTTACCTCAAAGGGTTATGAATTATATATGAAATTGTATTCAAAATAGTCTTTGATGCATAGTAAATGCTTAGTAAATGTTAGCCAAAGGCATTACTAAATGAGAGTTTTTTTTTTTTTTTT
>NW_004956182.1:0-1242 GCF_000276665.1 Chinchilla lanigera
AGTTCGATCCGCAGTACCAAAAAAAAAGTCACTGCAGGGGAGGGTCCAAGAAGTGTGAGTGGTTCCTCTTATGATGAGGGCCCTGGATAGCCTCATCTTCATCTGCCAGCTCAGGTAAACTGATGAAGAGTACCTAGAAGAGTTCTCACACCAGAGCACAATGCTCGGGGCCTCCTGCCCAGGAAACTACCTCCTGCCCCTGTCACCCTTGGAGAGAACAAGGGTACTTGCTCAGGTACCCTCCACTAGTACAGCTGGCCAGGACCCTTGCTTAAAGTCACTACCTGTGCCCTTTGAAGGAACCAGAACCCTGCTGTCAAAGGCCACAACTCTTTCAATCCCTCCTCTCTCTTAAAGTTTATGCTTTTTTTTTTCTATTGAGACAGGGTCTCACTACGCAGTTTAGGCTGGCCTTGAGCTCACTTTATAGTCTAGGCTGGCTTCGAACTCACAAAGATCCTCTTGCCTCAGCTTCCCAAGTGCTGGGATTACAGGCATGGGCCACCACACCTGGTTTGGTTACGCCCTTTAAGTTTCCTTTTCTCAGAATATGGGGCCAGGGATGTGGCTCAGCGGCACAAGTGCCTGCCTGGCAAGCACAAGGTCCTGAGTTCAATTCCTGGTAAAAAAAAAAAAAAAAAAAAAGACTTACAATCATAATAAAATACCCCAGGCCAACAAGTTCAGTCAATTTCACCTTGAGAAAAAAGCCAACACAAACAGAAGGTTTAAGTGACCATAGCCTCAAAAACAGCCCCATCTCAAAGATAGCTACAACTTCCTCTTACAACCCTATAAAACTCCATATCCTGTAAGAGACAGAACTTTTTTGTTTTGAGGCTTTTTTGTTTGTTTTGTTTCTGTTTTTTTGAGACAGGTCTCAGTATATAGTTCAGGCTGGTCTTAAACTCACTATGGAGCCCAGACTGACCTCGAACTTGAAGTGATTCCTTTACTATAAGTCTCCCAAGTGCTGGGATTACAACCACCACGCCCGCCCTCCTTCTCAGGTTTTCATTTCAATAAAACTTGTCCTCAGTTGTGGAGCATGATTCCTTTTTTCCTGCTTCTTCTCACCCTTTTCCCTAACACCCTTCATATTCTGATTCATTAGTACCCAACATCCAGAACAAGAAGAATTCATTTGCCCAGATAAAATGGAGATATATAAGAACCATGAGGGGACTGGGGATTTAGCTCAGTGGCAAAGCACCTGCCTGGCAAGCACAAGGTCATGAGTTC
>NW_004956182.1:2563-4519 GCF_000276665.1 Chinchilla lanigera
AAAAAAAAAAAAAAAAAAAAAAAAGAGGCCGGGGATACAGCTCAGTGGCACAAGTGCATGCCTAGCAAGTACAAGGTCCTGAGTTCGATTCCTGGTACCAAAAAAAAGAAAGAAAGAAAGAAAGAAAGAAACTTGTATCCAAAACACATGTAGTAATGCCCATTGCAGTGTGATAAAGAGCACATAGAAAAACATCTACCCCTACCCGTAGTCTCCCCAACCCTGTGGGCAGTGCTTCCTCCAGGCAAGCTGCTGGGCAAACAATAGTCCACTCTGTAGCTTCTTACTAGAAACAGAGCTAGGAGAAGTTCTGAGGCCCGGAAATGGGATATATTCATGCTATCTGCAAACTGGGTCTTTCTACTTTATCACTATTTCTCCAGATGACCCACAAATAAACCTGTCTAAAAGTTGCATTATAATCCAGAACAAATCTATATCCACTTTGCCCATGCACAGCTTTCTGGTTGGTTTTTTTTTTTTTTTTTTTTTGGAGACAGGGTCTTGCTACGCAGTTCAGGCTGGCCTTGAGCTCACTTTATAGTCCAGGCTGGCTTCAAACTTGCAACAATCTTCTTGTCTTAGCCTCCTGAGTGCTGGGATTACAGGCGTGTGCCACCATGTCTGGTTCTGAGTCACTTTTTGACCAGGTGCCTTCTTTTAATTGTGGTTTCCAAACCACTATGCAATTGAGAAGTGTTTCATGTGGTAGAGTTCCATTGCTCACCCTTGATTCAACTCCTAGCAGAGGTTCCTCATCTCCAGCCAGCCCAGGGTTCTGTGTCTACCCAGAAGCTGGCCAGCCCTCAAGTGAACATTGGAGCGTGGTTCTGCTGCCTCCCTTACTACCTCTTGAGGAACTTGAAACACAGGAAACCTCCCACAGTGACACACTCAGGGAGGTGTGGGAGGGGGTTCTAAACTCACCCTAGGGCAGCAAATGGAACAGTCCTAAGTGCCTAGTGCTGACCACAGCTGCTGTGCCCACACAACTTTGGGTCGCCTCGATGGGTATAGGGCAGGGCACTAAGATGACATTTCAGCAAAATCCACAATCCGACCTCTGTCCCTTTAAGTCACTATTCTGGGAACACCCAGAAGTAGGGGAAAGGAGGGCCCAGCCCAGATTCCTGGGGAACAAAAGATCCGGTTAGGCTTTACTCTGAGGTCTGCCTTCCTCTACTGCCAGCCCTCCACCTGACCTTCAGTGGCCTGAGGCTTGCCAGGTCAGCTCTTGCTGTCAAGTTCAAACAGGAGGCTGAGAGTAACTTAATGACGGAACGCTTGTCCAGCACGTGCCAGGTCCTGGTTTCATTCCCAGCACTGAAAGAAGCAGGAAAAAGAAGTATAAACAGATATAGGTTCGTCTCTCTCCCCGCCATTCCCAGCCACCTGATTTCCCTCCCATGGAGTCAACTAGTATAGCCTGCTGCTGGACTTTTCCAGAGCTATTCTATGCCTTTCACTCACACTCACACACACACACATCAAGTGTTTTCCCTTTTGTAAAAAACTGATAGCTTTCTGAACACACTGTTTTGCCCACTCTTTCTTTCAGCTCATGTTGCTGTACCTGGTAGACCCACAGTCACAGTACAACTTGGTGTCACGATGGCTCAAGGCTCCATAACTGGAATACCTGTCAGTAAGTGTCAACATCTAAGAGCATCTGTACAGACTAACAGTGGACATACTCGGCGATCACAGTGCAGGGAAAGGGGTGGAATTAACTGAGTGGAGACTGCCTGCTCTTGCTATTCCTGAATGGCCGGAGGCTCCCAAGGCCCGTCCTAATCTGTGCCCACCTACAATGAGTGTCTGTAGGCCCACCATCTCACCTTTCCTGTGTGGTCAAATGTTTTGATGTTTGGTGATCTTTCAGGTGAAGGAAGAAGTCATCTTAGAATTTTGTTTTTGGAGACAGGGTTTTGCCATGTAGCCCAGGCTGGCTTTAAA
>NW_004956182.1:4807-6909 GCF_000276665.1 Chinchilla lanigera
AATCCGCCTCAGCCTCCATAATTCTGGGATTACTGGTATGGACCACCACACCCAGGTAAGGTCAGTACTCTTTGTATTCCTCTGTAGTGGGAGGCTTTCCCTCTCTTGTTTCATTTGCATATCCTCCTAGGAATCCTGTAGCCCCTAGGCCATTGATACATCCTGTCTTTTAGAAAGAGACTAAGCCCCCAAACTGCAACCCAAACCCCACTTATTTATCACAAAGTGCCAACACTGCAATTAAACCTGCATATTGAGGTGTTAGAAAAAAAACTGTTGGGCCCGGGATATAGCTCAGAGGCACAAGTGCCTGCCTGGCAAGCACAGGGTCCTGGGTTTGATTTCTGGTTCCCAAAAAAAAAAGAAAGGTGAAGAACTGTTATCCGATGCTTGGCTGCTAGGGTGATTTGCTTGTCAAAAGAGAGGGCTCTTCATGCCAACTGCAGCACAGCAGCCACAGGTTCACTACTACTGCCCTGCGCTTTGATAATTTTCTATAGGAGAGTTGGTAGTGTTACTGATTAGTCAGAACTCTATGATTAATCTTTATTTTAGAGGCAGTGTCTTGCTGGGTAGCTCAAACTAGCCTCAAAATTTCAGTCCTCCCTCATAGTTAGAATTATAGATATGCACCAACATGCCCAGCTTATTATTGTTACTATTATTATTTTTTGAAAACAGGGTCTTGCTATGAAGCTCAGGCTGGTTTTGAGTTATACAGCCAAACTGACTTTGAATTTTTCGGTGATCCTCCTGCCTCTGAGTGCTGGCTGGGATTACAGGCATGCGCCACCAAACCTGGCTTGCTCTGCAGAAAGCTTTTTTTTTTTAGCCGGGCATGGTGGTGATGGCCTCAAACTCACAAAGATTCTCCTGCCTCAGCCCTCCCAAGTTCTAGGATTACAGGCGTGTGCCACCAGACCCAGCTTCACCTTTACGTTGTTGCTAAATTGCCATAAATCCAAACAGCATCAGCTAGCCAGGCATGGTGGCACATGCCTCAGCACTCAGGAGGCTGAGGCAGGAGGATCGTTGTGAGTTCGAGGCCAGCATGGACTACAAAGTAAGCTAAATGCCAGCCTGAACTGCATAGTGAGACCCTGTCTCAAAGAAGACCAAAAAAAAAAAAAAAAAAAAAAAGCATCAACTTTTCATGAAAGTGTGTCACCTTTTTATTCCCTGTACTGAGGATTAAACCCAGCGGTTGACACATGCTAGAAAGTCCTCTACCACTAAGCTACATCCTCAGACTTTTATAAACTTTATTTATTTACCTATTTATCTTTTGAGACAGGGTCTCACTGTGTAGTTCAGGCTGGCCTTGAACTATGTAGCTCAGACTGGTGTCGAACTAGCAGCGATCCTCCTGCCTGAGTCTCCCCTGTGCTGGGTTTACAGGCATCCACCACCACTCCCGGTATTAAATTTTATTTCTGAGGCAGTTTCTCTGAATTGCCCACGCTAGCCAACATAATCTTCCGGGTTTAGCCTCCGAAGTAGCTGGGAGTGCCTTCAGCGCCCAGGGCAGAGTGTGTGTTTTATTCTCCTAGGTGCTTTTGTGGCCTGAGGGCCCCGAAGGTTCAGCAGCACTCTGATACAGAGCGAGGCTGCCATCGGCAGGTCTCATCTCCCCAAAGCCGGGGCCCCTTTGCGTGGAATCTCGCGACCCTCGCCTGCCCAGAGTTGAAGGGAGCCCGCGGCGTCTCCAGGAAGAATTTCGGTCGCTCCTTAAGTCCCCGTCAGAACTACAATTCAAGCCCCGCGACCCACAATCCTGCGTGGCTCCTCGCTCTGGTCCCACTCATTGTCCCACAAGACACTTCCACACGACTCCATACATACCACTTGAACCCCTTCGCTCCAGTCGCCCCATATACGTCCCGCGGAAACCCCTCCTCCATTGTCCTCCCCACGTATTCCGCGTGACCCTTCCAGGCCCTGTCCCCCCAAGTATTTCACGTGACCCCTCCATCCCTTCATCCCTTGCCGTGAGTGTTCTGGGGCTCCGCGCTCCCCCCCAGTGCCACGCCCCTCCTCCTGCCCCTTAGAACGCCAGCTGGCCCCCGGCTCCCCGCGGGGCGGGGCGGGGCTTGGCAGGCGGA
>NW_004956183.1:0-6869 GCF_000276665.1 Chinchilla lanigera
TTTAAAAAATGAAGGGAAAAATTGAGGCTAGGAAATTTGAAATCCAGTTCTCCGTTACTGTCATTTGCTTTCAGTGCATTGAAGTTGCTTCTTGTGCCATGGCTCCTATGGCTGCTAACGGGTAAAATGGCCAAGGAGGAGAAGGGGGTTTGTGCCTTGGAAGAAGGGAGCAGGGACTTCCTTGGTTTCTGCCTCCCTGCTTCAGACGTACACCTGTGCAAGCTCTGACTGAGCTGTGAGAGACAAACCGTTCGTTCAGCTGTGTTTAGGTTTGAATCTAGATAACTTCGACCCACAGAGCACTGCCCTGTCCCTGAACTGAAGGAACACAGTAAGCGTGGCAGCTGGGGAACCACTGGGAGCTGGGGAGGGCGCTGACCTGATGTGAAACCACAGGTCTAGAGGTCAAAGTTGTTTCCCAGAGTCACTAAAGTTAGTGAATGACAGCTAAACCTTGACTGTATAGTCTCAAGGTAAAAGCCATGGGCCTCACACATGCTAGGCATGTGCTCTGCCACTGAGCTATGTCCCCAGGCCTTTAATTTTAAGCCAGGGTCGTCTTATGTTGCCCAGGCTGACATCAAACCTGTGATCCTCCTGCCTCAGGCACCGAAGTAGCTATGTAGCCCAGGCTGGCCTAAAGTTCACCACCCTCCTGCCTCTGACTCCTGAGTGCTTGGATTACAGGTATGTGCCACCAAGCTCAGTTCCTTTATGTGCTGTGCTTCTCCTCCTCCTATCTTACCCCGAGGCCCCATCTCTCCCACACCCCTGCTTCTTCCAGTACTGAAGATAGAACCCAGGGTTCCTCTATCACTGAGCTATATTACCAGCCCTTTTTTATTTTATTTTGAGACACGGTCTCATTCAATTTCCCAGGCTGGCCTTGAACTTGCTATCTTCCTGCCTCAGCCTTCGATGTAGTTGGGACTGTATATGTGCACCACTACCTGTGGCTACTTTACCTCTCAGTGTCCTGATTTCTCCTGGGATACCTCATTCTCCCCTCTCCTAGGAACTCACTTTTTCTTCTTTTCTGGATTTTTTCCATATATTTAGAGTGATGCTGGCCTGCCAGTCTTCCAGTGGTCTCAGGTTCTTCCTACTGTCACAATGAGCCTCCCGAGGCAAACATGACTTGTGAATATTATTTAACTGAAGGCAATAGGAGGAACAAACCTAACAAAATGTTTCCTAACTCTCAGCTATGTGCTGGGACTCCCTCTCACTCCCAGCTCCCCAAGTCCTCCAGTTCTGCTACTTCATCTCCAGTAGTGACCCTACGGCATATGTGTACCACAGCAGGCACACAGAGCCTTCTCTGTAGGCATGTAAGCCAAGTCACCCCAGCATCGCCCCAGCAGCTGAGCATCTGATAACAGCACAAATAGGGGCCAAGCGCATGCTTGGAAAGGAAAAAAAGTGCCAGGCAATAATTAATTGATTTAATTCATTTTTATTAACATAAGATATTAGCATTGAGTTTTCTTATGAAAAATTGAAATTGAATATCTAAGACATAGTGAACAGATGTTCTAATGAAGAGACTGAGATTCTTTTAATGTTGTGTTGTCCCCCTGGCCTGTTTAAATCTGCAGCATCATATTTAGTTGTTCATGAGGAATTTATGAAAACAAGAGCAAGGATACATATTTTCTTGAACTGCCTATGATTTTTAGCAGAAGCCTCCACAAGGTAGGAATTGTTCTCAGATGCCTTTTTCAGAGAAGGCCAAAAGCTGGTCGGTGCAGCACTGCCCTCTCGCACTTTTGGTCACCAAATTCAAGAGGAACCCCGGCTGAGAATCACTGCCACAAATTAAGTGAGTAGTCAATGAATTAGTATTAACTAATAGTGTTACCTATTTTTGGTATAAGGATAAATTTGTATTGGGTGCTTCACTTTTAAAAAATTTTGTGTTTCTGTAGAGCCCAAGTCTTGAATACCAAGTAACTACAGGAAAACAGAAAACAGATAGTGGAATATTATTCCAAGAGGCCTCGGCAGAATCACTTGGAGTGACTGAATTTAATAAGAAAGGATTCTGTGCTGAACAAGAAACTACTGTACAAGATGTGGGGAAAACAGCAGAAAGGATGTTTTATGATATCAAAACATTTGAGAGAAAACTGCAGGCTTTTGAAAGAGACCTTGAAAGTGGGCACCTGAAATATAAAAATGCCTTTAGAAAATACTACATTTGCAGCTAAGCCATCAGGAAATCCACATGGAATTTTACAGCTTTATAACAGCCACCAAGGATAATTTTAGTAACGGATTTTTACAGTCCCACAAGATGGAGACAACCCTGTGTTTTCTTCACCAGAAAAGGCCAGATTTGAAGAACTTGCTCTTCCCTGCTTACACTGGTTATATTTTGGAAATCTAGAAATAGAGTGATTTGAATTTCAAAAAAGATGTAGAAAATAAATTCTATTACTGCATGCAACACTTGAGAAGATAGTAAAGGAATGATAAAGCACACTTGGTGGTTTTGAACACGGAATCATTAAAATGTGGAATTCTCTGCCAAATAATTTCCAGTCAATGAAAGCATTTAGTGTTGTTTTTCTTCGGATCATCTTTTGGTTGAAAGCTGCTCTTTTCAGCCTTGAATGATATCAAATTGAATACAAGAAACAGACTGACAGATGACCTGAGTGCTGCATGTGTTGCTCTCAAACTAATGAAGAATGAGCCAAGGTTTGCCAAATTATCAAGTGTACAACAGCAAAGATCAGATTAACTGTGCAAAAGCACACCAAATACCAACTTTTACCTTTAAGGAGAAAGCTGTTTGTATCATTGAAAGCTGTTGTTTTTCTTTGAAAAGATGTCAATATATGAGTTGTTTTTTTCTAAGCTAAAACCTCAGGATTCAGGTTTAATTGCAATGTTGGCACTTTGCGATAAATGAGTGGGTTTGGGGTTGCGGTTTGGGCACTGGGTCTCTAAAAGGTACCTCATCACTGCTCCAAGCCTGGAGCTACTATGGCTTCCAGATCAAGCATCAGCTTTTGAGCACCGCACAGGTGCGGTGGTGATGACATCTAGAGAGAGGTTGTCTCAGCGAGAGGAACCTAGGGACTCAGAGGGCTTCCCCCGCCTGGCAGAAGCTCTCTCTCGCCCTTTTTGAAGTTATGTTTATGTGGGCGAAGGGCTGTCTCTTCAGCTGACAGCCTCACTGCAGCCTGCCCTTCTTACTTTAAAGCGCTGCACCCCAAGCCGTGATTGGCCAAGGCTCCAACCTGGCCCATGCCTCATTGGTTGTCGGGGACCTGGAGGTGCCTGATTGGGTCCTGGAGGACTGTGGCAGGCAGAGCTCCGGAGCTCTGGCAGAAGGAGGGGCTCTCCAGGAATGCTTAGGACTGGTCTGTGACACTTTGTCCCCACCTGGGCCTTTGTGCCCCAAGCTACCCTCATTCTTGCAGCTCCAAACTCTTTGGAACATTCCTAGGGCTCAGCATTCTCTTCAGACCCACTCAGACCTAAAGTCTCTGCTGGATCCCATCTCCAGCCTATACCCCCAGTCCTGCAGCCTGTGCCGCTAGCTCCTCCCACCTCCTAAAGAAGCGTCCCCTTGCACCCTTTCCAGTAGCCACTGTAGGAAAGGCCACAGTTATGGCCACCTGGGAAACCTAGGACCTGACCACAGAATGAGGGGTGCACCCTCCTCCACTGGTGTAAAAGAGCACTCATTTATCTGAATTCTTACCAACCCTGGGTATTTCTAACATGACAAACTATTTTGCTATTTCAATTAAAAAGTATCTCATTGTCTTCATTTGCATTTATTTTATTTCTAATGAAATTTTTTTTATACTTACTGGTTTCTTTTGAGAATCATCAAACATTGTCCTGGTAACCAAAATATCACATTACTATTCTATCTTTTCAGTTTGATTTGAAAGAAAGAAAGACATTTAAACACTGGAAATTAGAGTCCTACATATTCTTGAGAAGAGTATATAAATTGAAAAAGCAGAAGAGAGCTGAGGTTTAGCTTGAGGTCTGTCAACTAATTGACTAATCACATTATCTGCTGTAAAATGTGAATGTCATCCCTTCATTCCTATCACATATGTCATGGTTTGTGTCTGGATATTCCCCCAAAGACTCTTGTAGTCATGGGGCGGGCTTTTAGAGTTTATGATTGATCCATGATCCAATGCTGGGATTATGGGTGTGAGTGCTACATCTGCCCTGGGGCGGATACTTTGCATATGTAAGGGAGAGGAAGAGGCTGCTTGCATCCATTCCTCCCCTTTTGCGCTTGTTGCTTTTGCCATGTTCTGCCTCCATAAACTATAGCCCTCTGCTGTGTGCCACTCTGCCTTGGAACCAGCCTAGTATGGACTGAAACCTCCACAAACTGTAAGCTAAACAAACCTTTCCTTAATTCTGGGAGTCAGGTATTTTGTCTCAGCAATGAGAGAAAAGTAACCATGACAACATATAACTGATTTGCAATACACGCTTGTGAATTGCTTTTTGCCATATTTAGAGGCAAACATGCTTGCTGCCATGAGTAGAAAGGCTGCTAATTCCTGGCTGAGGTGTGGCTCAGTGGTGGAGCTCCTGCTTAGCATGCACGAGGCTGACTTCAAAAAATAAATGCATAGGGCTGGGGATTTAGCTCAGCGGCAAAGCGCCTGCCTCGCAAGCTCAAGGTCGTGAGTTCGGTTCCCGGTACCGGAGAAAAACCAAAAAATAAAAAATAAAAAAATAAATGTACAAAACCCAGTTTCTATTGGGGAGAGCAGTTGATTTTGCAAAGACCCAATTGTTTCTACAAAATTGCCTTTTAAAATACTGAATTCAAGGTTGACAATGGCATACTGACATCTTACATAATGTTACCATGTCGTGTTTGAGGCTACCCAGGTAACTAACTTGACTGCTAAGGACTACTGCTCTTGGTGATGGTGGATGGATAATTTGTATGACTGTCCTAGAAAGAAAAATGGTTTCCTGTAATGCAAGTCAGCAGACCTACCACCTGCACCATGGACGGGATGAGTCTAAGGTTCCCTATTTCCACTTTGGAGACCACCTTGGACTCTGGTGACATTTGACATTTCCATTGGTGAGCCAGTTCTGGGACGTAAGGAGACATGAAGACTACAACTTTGGAATATGGCTTCTAAAAGACAACCTGAACCATAAGATGGTAGGCCATCACCTACAACACAGATAAGTTATAAATTAACTTTGAATACTAATTCTATCTTCAAAATTTCCTAAGAGTCAGAACATTTCTTGGTAGTGAATTTGAAGAGTTCTAGGACAGAATGACATTTAAGGATCACATAAGATTTAAATTCTCTTTTAAAAGTGAAAAGAAGATTCTATGACCCAAAAGGGAAATATACTTGGAAAAAGAAAAGATGAAGCAGCTGATTGTCACATCATAGCCTAAGGTTTTTTTTTCTGATACTCAACAAAGTATTATCATGGATATTAGTAAAGTGTTGAATAGGATAAAATAAGGAGTGCAGATGTAGTTACTGTAATAGATCAAGTAGTATAGTAGTTGATTCTTGTATGTTTGAGATAAAAATTAGTTTAAGTGTGAGACCATGGAGACCCCTGAATTGGCACAGTAGGAGACCAGGAGGGGAACTTAGGAAACGAAAATATCATGGTCCAAGATGACTGCTGTTTCCAATAGGAAATGATTATATGGATGAATGAAGGTAGTTTGTACCCACAAAAGAAGGTAATGGTGATCATCAGCTAGGTGTTAAGTATTGCAACCAGGACAGTCAGAGAATATGTACATCACAGAATTCAGTGATGCCACCTGATTTTGAGGTCTGCAATTCTAGAGTGAATCTTGCCATGTCATAGGCCTTGAGAGTGCTAGATGCCTGCTTTTATAATCGGGATGGTAGGTTGGGACATCTGGAAAGAGTCAGTACCCTGCACTACTTTGAGTCAAACAGCAGAGCTTGTTTGACTCTTTAAGACCCGCTGTACTTAATAGAAACAGCATGAGGGCTGGGGATTTAGCTCAGTGGCACAGTGCCTGCCCAGCAAGCGCAAGGTCTTGAGTTCGATCCCTGGTACTGGAAAACAAAACAAAACAAAAGAAACAGCATGAGTTTGTCAAAGTCAGGTTTTTGCTCACTCCTCTGGGCTCTCCTCAGTGGACCACAGTGTTATTTGTCACCTTGTAAACTTTTCCATCCTTATCTTCCTCCTTCGGCTTTTTCCCAAAATATTTAAAATTGTTATTTGTTTTAAATTTATACAAGTAACTCTCAAGGTCTTTCCTCGTAAAACATGTTGGAGACAGAAGATGAATCTTCTTTTGCTTTCCTTTCTCCACCCACCCCTAGCCATGTCAGTGTGGTGTGTGTCCAGCCAACCCACAGTCTGTGTACACAGCCACATGCACATGTACATTTTGAGATTATGTAGCTTTGTTACTTTGTGTTTATCTATTAAAATTATATCACATTTACATGTGGTTCTGCAATTTGCTTTTTTTTTCATTGAACAGTATATGCTACTGGTAGTTTCACGAATATATACATATTTTCTATTTCAGTCTTTAAAACACAGTATTATAGCCCATAATTTTAATATATTGATTAACTTAAGTACTTATTAGTTAATGAATATTGAGTTACATGTTTTTTTCCACCTGAAACAATATGAAATAATCATCTTTGTGCAAGCATGTGATTTTTGTCTTTGGAAATTCATAGAAAAATAATAGCCAAAAAGCCAGAAGTCAAAATGGTCAAAAAGTATGGGCAGTTAATGTTTAGTAACACACAATTGTCCACTAATTTGTATTCATGTGACTATTGGAGTGTCCATTTTCTCACAGATTCACAAATACTAGAATGTTTATATATATA
>NW_004956184.1:0-6922 GCF_000276665.1 Chinchilla lanigera
ATAAAGCAGTCAGTTTCTTTTTTCCCTGTCAGTTCAGCAAAGGTCATGAGCATCCCTAGTTTCCCTGGTGGAAACTTGCACCTCAGTGGCCTCTGAGATGTGCTGCATAGTCCGGGACCTTCCAGCAATTAGTGAAGTTTACCTAGTTCTCTCAGGTCTCAGACACCAACTGCAATGTCATCAGATCACAGACAATCTGATCCAGTGTCTCATGACAGCTCAGGGCATGAGTATGAACCAGAAGCAGTCTGCACTTGTGGCATGATCACAGACCACTTGGTCCTGTGACTCCAGGGAGTTCAGGGTGAAGGTAGAGCCCAGACATGAACAGCAGGGTCTGCAGTTCCTGGACTGCCTGATTCCGTGTCTGCAGGCCTCTCACAACAAGCACAGGAGCCAGAGGTGGGCTGTTCTGGCAGTGATCACAGACCACCTGTTTCTGCATGCCTGGCCCAGTCTCGTGTCGTGATTTCAGCAGTTCATGGACCACCTGATCTAGAGCCTCTCCTGTCACAGGGCATCCATTGGGAGGTCCCCTGCAAACTCCAGTGTTAGCGGGTTGTGGGTCCTTAGAAACAGAATCTCCTGTCTGCCCTGGGCACACAGAGGGCGGAGACACAGACTGAAATGGTGGCAGAGTTCTGGGTCACCTGCTTTGTTTCTAGGAGGTAGATGGGGGCTACATCATTCTCACAGCATTCAGCTGTGAACCATGGTGAGAACAGATCATGGGATGCTTCATTCTGTGTTTGCTGGCCACTGGTGGTGCACCTCAAATTTTTAGAAAAAGAAGAACAAGTCAAGCCCAATGCCTAAAACAGGGAGGAAATTATAAAGATCAGGGCAGAACTAAATGCAATTAAGATGAAGAAAACACTCCAAAGAATTAATGCATCAAAGACTTCACTCTTGAAAGAATAAATAAAATTGGCAAGTCTCTAGCCAACCTTATCAAAAAAGGAAAGAAAGACTCAAATTCATGCAATAAAGAATTAAAAAGGTGAAATCACTCCAGATCCTATAGAAATTCAGAAGATAATCAATACCTACTTTGAAAATTGTTACTCCCTACAGGATAGATAACATGGTTGTTCTTCTGTCTTCTATTTCTATGCTGAAAGAAACTGTCAATGAGTCTTTGGTTGAGCAGTATTGCATGTTTATATCTGTTTTCATGAGAAGCCACTTTGAAGATATCAATATGTAATACAACCACCATTGTTAATTCCCTACCACTTTGTTTGTAACTCTGTATTGTCTGTATTGTGCTTGTGATATGTTGTAAAATGTATGTCTGTTAATGTTTCCCTCCTTTTATCTTTAAAATAAAAAAAAAGAAAATTGTTACTCCCATAAGATGGAAAACACAGAATAAATGGACAGATTCTTAGATAAGTATGAATTACCAAAGTCGAATCAAGAAGATATAAAAAATTTGAATAACCCAATATCAATTAATGAGATTGAAAACATGATTAAAAACCTCCCCACAAAGAAAAGCCCAGGTCCTGATGCATCCACAGTTGAATTCTACAATTCTTTAATGAAATTGAAAAGGAACTCATTTCTGGAGACAAATATTATATTGTTAACAAAACCAGAGAAAGACCCACCCAAAAAAACAACTATAGACCAATCTCCCTAATGAACATAGATGCAAAGATACTCAATAAAATACAAGCAAACAGAATTCAGCAAGTCATCAAGAAGATAATATACCATGATCAAGTGGGATTCATCCCAGGGATGCAGAGATGGTTTAATGTATGCAAATCAATCAATGTAATACATCATATTAACAGAGTCAAAGAGAAAAAGCACATAATCATCTCAATAGATATAGGAAAACCTTTTGACAAAGTCCAACATCCATTCAAGATAAAAACCCTACAGAAAATAGGATCTTATGGTCTTTACCTCAATCTAATCAAAGCCATCTATGACAAATTAACAACCAACATCCTACTAAATGGACAAAAATTAAAAGCTTTTGATTTAAAGTCAGGAACAAGACAAGGACGTCCATTGTCACCACTCCTATTCAACATAGTTCTGGAAGCATTAGCCAGAGCAATGAGACAAAAGAGAGAAATGAAAGGAATAAGAATATGAAACGAAGACATGAAATTATCATTATTTGCAGATGACATGATACTCTACATGGAAGACCCCAAAAACTCCACCAGAAGACTCCTAAAATTAATCAACACATTCAGTAGCATAGCTGGATACAAAGCCAACATTCAAAAATCAATAGCATTCTTATACACAAACAAAAAACATACTGAGAGAGAAACTAAGGAAATCATACCTTTTACAGTAGCATCCAAAAATTAAAATATTTAGAAATCAATCTAAAAAAAGAAGAAAAGGATCTATACAGTAAAAATTACAGTACTCTAAAAGAAATTGAAGAGGATTTTAGAAAATGGAAAAACATTCCTTGCTCATGGATAGGAAGAACCAATATTGTGAAAATGTCCATACTTCCAAAATTGTTGTATAGATTCAATGCAATACCAATTAAAATACAATTAGAATACCTCACATATCTAGAGAAAACATTCCTTAAATTCATCTGGAATCAGAAGAGACCCAGAATAGAAAAAGCAATCCTGGGCAACAAAGATAAGGCAGGTGACATCACAATCCCTGACTTGAAGTTATACTACAAAGTTAATCTAAAAAAATCAATATGGTACTGGCAAAAAAAAAAACCTGAGGATCAATGGAACAGACTGGAAGATACAACCACAATTACAAACACATTCAGCCACCTTATCTTTGACAGAGGGGCCCAACAAGTTCACTGGAAGAAAGATAGCCTCTTTGGTAAATGGTGCTGGAAAAACTGGCTCACCATATGCTGAAGACTGAAACTAGACCCATGTCTATCACCATATACCAAACTGAAGTCAAAATGGATTACAGATCTAAATACTAAAACAGAAACACTAAATCTACTGGAAAAGAGAGTAGGCAAAAATCTTGAAGACATAGGAATAGGCACAGAGTTCATGAACAAAAACCAAACCACAAGGAAAATGCTTCAAAGAATCAACAACTGATATCTCATCTTATTGAAAAGTTTTTGCACATCTAAAAAAATGACCAGCAGAGTAAAAAGAAAACTCACAATGGGAAAAAATCCTAGCTGACTATCCTTCAGACAAAAGGCTCCTATCTTGAACACATAATGAATTAAAAAAAATCAACCCCTCAAAATTCAAAGACTCAATCCAAAAAATGGCACCTGAGATGAATACACACTTCTCAGATAAAGAAACACAAATAGTAAATAAATACACGAGAAAAATGTTCAACATCATTAGTCATTCAAGAAATGTAAATTAAAACAACACTGAGATTTCATCGCACCCCAGTAAGAATGGCTATCATTAAAAAATCAACCAATAACAAATGCTGGCGAGGCTGTGGAGAAAAAGAAACACTTCTCCAGTGCTGGTGGGAGTGTAGACTGGTGAAACCACTGAGGAAATCAGTTTGGAGATTCCACAGCAAACTAGAACTGGTGATCCCATTCAATCCAGCTATTCCCCTTCTGGGTATTTTCCCAGCAGAACTGAAAACATTGTATCACAGCAATATATACATGCCCATGTTTATAGCAGCACAACTTGTAATTGCTAAATTGTGTAAGCAGCCCAAATGTCCATGCACTGAGGAATGCATAAAAAAAGTTGTGGTGTATTTACATAATGGAATGTTACTCAGCCATAAGGAAAGATACTCTCGAGACTTTTATGGTAAAATGGACACAACTAGAAACCATACTCATAAGTGAAATAAATCAGACTTGCATATGTAAACACCATATTATCTCACTAGTATAAGAACATAAAAGAGTGACTGAAATCTGGGAGGTACAACAGACATTGCGCAAGGGAAGGAAACTGCTCAGAACAAAAGAACTGGGATGAGGAAAAAAAGAAAAGAAAAAAGGAGAAGTATATATATATTTGTATACACAAGATAGCTAACATGGTTGTACTACCGACTTTATTGAAAGAACAGTTAATGTTTAAGTATATGATCAATCTTGCATATCTATATTTGTTTATCTGAGTATCTAAATTGAGAATATCAATATGTAATACAACAATCATTGTTAATTTCCTATCACCTTGTCTGAGATTGTGTATTGCTTGTATTGCTTTTGTGTTACTTTCTAAATGTGTGTGTTTGTTAAGATGTTTTCATTCTTTTATCTTTAAAATTTAAAAAAAAAATTTAGGCAAAGAGCTGTATGCTATTGCTGAAGTTGTACACAGCTACTGAAAGGATTTGTTATCTTAAAAACAGGGCCACTATGATCCCAAACTTATATACAATCGACATGTTACACTGTGGAACTTAAACTTGGAATTGATAAAATTAGAAACACACACACAAAAATAAATAAATAAATAAATGAATAAAATCAAGAATAAGACAAGAATGTCCACTATCACCACTCCTGTCTAACATAACCTTCAAAATATTAGCTACAACCAATAAAATAATCTTGCAAAAAAAGAAATAAAAGGGATATGATAGGAAAGGAAGACGTCAAATTATCATTATTTGCAGATGGCATGATTTTATACTTGTGAGATCCAAAAATTCCAAAGACTCCTAGATAAAAGCCAAATTTAGCAGTGCAGGAGGATACAAAATAAAAATGTAAAAGCCAGTAATGTTCATGTACACTGCTAATGAACTCACTCATTTAAAAAATAGGAAAACAATACCAATCACAATAACATCAAGAAAAATTAAATATTTAGGAAGTAACCTAACCAAGGAAGTGAAAGACTTCTGTAATAAATTGACGTCACTCTGATAAAAGAGATTGAAGAAGACATTAGAAAATAGATATGGAAGGATGTTCCTAGATAAGCAAAACTAATATAGTCAAAGCAGCTATGCTCTCAAAACTGGAATGTGGATTTAATGTAACCTCAATCAAATTACCAACACTATTCATCACAGATCTAGAAAAAAACAATCCCAAAACTCATGTAGAATCAGAAGAGATCCAGAAGAGCAAAACCAATTCTGAATAATGTAGAAAATCAAGGCGTATCACATTCTCAGATTTAAGGTTATATTACAAAGCTGAAGTGATAAAAACAGCATCATACTGGCACATAAGCAGAAATGTGAATGAATGGAATAACAGAAAAAGCAGAAATAACTGCAGATGTGTTCATTCATTTGGTCTTCAACAAAGGTCCCAAAAACATAAACTGAAGGAAACGCAGTCTCTTTAATAAATTGTGTTGGTCTAAAGTGTACAATAGATATTGTACAATGAGAAGAAATTGTTCAAAAGGAAAAAGAAACTAGGATGGGAGAAAGGGGAAAGAACAGTAGGGAAAAGGGAAAAAATGGAAGTCAATTATACCATTATTGTCTCTTACTTCATTAAAAAGGTTTGTGTTAATATTGATTGGAGAAATTTTTATGCTGCTATCTTGTACCTTGAGTAACTACTTTAAAGGTAACAACATGTAATGTATTAACAATTTTTCTTCTGTGATTTTGTTATGAATTTTTGTTTTACCTTTTTCCATAAGATAATAAATAAATAAATAAATTGTGTTAGGAAAATTCGATATCCATATGCAGAAGATTGAGTCTAGACCCATACATCTCACCATGTTCTAAACTAAAATTAAAATGGAGGGCCAAGAATATAGCTCAATGGTAAAGCGCCTGTCTTGCAAGTGAGAGGTCCTGAGTTCAATCCCCAGTACCAAAAAATTAATTAATTTAATTAACTTAAATTAAAATGGATCAAAAATCTATGTGTTTAAAAAGAAACACTTACTCTGCTGGAAGATAAAATAGATAAAATTCTTGAAGACATACATGTAGGCAAGGACTTTCTAAACAGAACTCCAGTGGAAGCAAGAAATAACACCAAGAATCAACAAATGGGGTCATATCAAATTGAAAAGCTTCTTCACATCAAGGGAAACAATCAACATGGTTAAGAAACACAACTCTTCAAAAGCAGAAAATCAAGTCTCAACAGTGTATCATCTACAATATTCAATACACAAAATAAATTAGTGGGCATGCAAAGAAGGGTATATGGTCAGTATAAAGCCAATAAACAACCCCAATGGTAGGATTTATGGACAAGACTTTAAAATAGTTTTATAATTTATGAAAAATTTTTATTTATAAAATAAAAATAAAATTTATGAAATTGTTTTTATAATTTATGAAATTTTTAACTTATGAAAAGGGTTGATTTAATGGATGACTAATTTCAAGATAGATAATACAGTTTTAATTAAGATTAAACAATTCCTAGAACTAAAAATGCAACACCTAAAAAAATTTAAATGCATAGCCTGAGATTGACTGCAAATTGGATATGGCAAAGAAAAGATCTGTGAACTGGAAGACAGGCCAATAGCAGTCATGAAAACACCAGGGGAAAAAAACAGGAAAGAAAATTCTGAGGAAAGATTACCTTTGTATTGAAATTTTCCACCCTTAAAAGAAAATGAGGATAGAATAGAACATTCTTAGACGTGCAAAGTCTCAAAAGCCTGGCATCCCATACATTTCAGCCTGAGTAAAAAAAGGTAGCCAATCACAGTGGAGATGCAGGCTGAAGGGAGATTTAGTAATAAACTAATCACAGAAAACTGCGATTTAGTAATAAAATTTTAAAAATGACTCTGTCAGAGAAAAAAAGATGAAAAGATGTTTTAAATGTACAGATTATCAAGACTACAGTTTTTAATTTATTTTTATTTTAAAGATAAAAGGAGGGAAACATTAACAGACAGACAACATTTTACAACATCACAAGCACAGTACAGACAATACAGAGTTACAAACAAAGTGGTAGGGAATTAACAATGGTGGTTGTATTACATATTGATATCTTCAAAGTGGCTTC
>NW_004956185.1:0-1270 GCF_000276665.1 Chinchilla lanigera
GACCTTCAGGTCTGTTTTTGTGCCAGTACCATGCTGATTTTATCACAGTAGCTTTGTAATATAATTTTAAGTCAGGAATTGTGATGTCTCCTGCCTTTCCTTTGTTTCCCAAGATTGCTTTTGCTATTCTAGGCCTCTTCTGGTTCCAGATGAACTTTAGCAGTGTTTTCTCTGGATCTGTGAGGTATACTAATGGTATTTTAAATGGGATTGCATTGGATCTGTACAAAAATTTGGGGAGTAAGGCCATTTTCACAATGTTAGTTCTTCCTGTCCATGAGCAAGGAATATCTTTCAATTTTCTGATATCCTCTTCAGTCTCTTTCTTCAGAGTGCTGTAATTTTCACTGTACAGATCTTTTACTTCTTTTGTTAGATTGATTCCTAAGTGTTTCATCTTTTTAGATGCTATTGTGAAAGGTGTGGTTTCCCTAATTTCTCTCTCAGTCTGTTTGTTGCTTGTGTACAGGAATGCTATTGACTTTTGAGTGTTAACTTTGTATTCAGCTATACTACTGAATTTGGTTATTAAATCCATGAGCCTTTCGGTGGAGTTTTTGGGGTCTTCTATGTTGAGTATCATGTCATCTGCGAATAATGAAAATTTCACTTTTTCCTTTCCTATCCTTATTCCTTTTATTTCTCTCTCTTGTCTGATTGGTCTAGCCAATATTTCCAGAACTCTATTGAATAGGAGTGGTGACAGTGGACATCTTTGTCTTGTTCCTGATTTTAAAGTGAAAGCTTTCAATTTTTGACCATTCAGTGTGATGTTAGCTGTTGATTTATCATAGGTGGCTTTGATCAGTTTGAGGTAAAGGCCATCTGTTCCTATTTTCTGTAGGGCTTTTATCATGAATGAGTGTTGGATTTTGTTGAAGGCTTTTTCTTCATCAGTGGAGATGATTATGTGATTTTTGTCTTTGGCTGTATTGACATGGTGTATTACATTAATTGATTTGTGTATATTGAACAATCCCTGCATTCCTCGGATGAATCCCACTTGGTGTATAATCATCTTGATAATTCGTTGTATTCTGTTTGCTAGTATTTTATTGAGAATTTTTGCGTCTATATTCATTAGGGAGATTGGTCTGTAGTTCTCTTTCTTGTTTGGGTCTTTCTCTGGTTTTGGTATCAGGGTGATACTTGCCTCCAGGAATGAGTTGGGGAGAATTCCTTCCCTTTCAATTTCATTAAAGAGTTTGAGAAGAATTGCTGTGAAATCTTCCCTAAATTGCTTGTAGAATTCAGCTGTGAATCCATCAGG
>NW_004956185.1:3845-9265 GCF_000276665.1 Chinchilla lanigera
TTGATAAGGTTGGCTAGGGGTTTATCAATTTTATTTATTCTTTCAAAGAACCAACTCTTTGATTCATTAATTCTTTGTATGGTTGTTTTAGTCTCCATTGCATTAATTTCTGCTCTGAGCTTTATAATTTCCTGCCTTCTTTGGGCTCTGGGTTTTACTTTGTCTTCTTTTTCTAGGAAGTGGAGGTACAGCATAAGATTGTTTATTTGTTCTTGTTCTGTTTTCCTGAGGTGGGAGTTCACCACTTTAAATTTCCCTCTGAGGACTGCTTTCATTGCATCCCACAGGTTCCTGTAGGTTGTATCTTCATTTTCGTTTGTTTGTAAATAGTGTTTAATTTATACTTTGATTTCCTCTGTGACCCATTGGTTGTTCAGGAGGATGTTATTTAATTTCCAAGTGTTGATGGAATTTCTGTGTTTTCTTTTGTCATTGATTTCCAATTTCATTGCACTATGGTCTGATAGTATACATGGGATAATTTCAATTCCTTTGCATTTACTTAAGTATGTTCTATGTACTAGTATATGGTCTATTTTAGAGAACGTCCCATGTGCAGCTGTGAAGAATGTTTTTTCTGATACTGTTGGGTGGAACACTCTGTAAAGTTCTACTAAGTCCATATGTTCACATGTTTGGTTAAGTTGTGCTATTTCTTTCCCAATTTTTTGTCTAGTTGATCTATTCTTTGTGACAGTGGTGTGTTAAAGTCTCCTGTTAGGACTGTGTTGCTACTTATATCATTTTTCATGTCTGTTAGAATTTGTCCTATATAGGTAAGTGCTCCTATATTTGGTGAATAGATGTTTATGATTGTTATCTTTTCCTCTTGAAGTTTCTCTTTCACAAGTATGTAGTGACCTTCTTTATCTCTTTTGATTGTTCTTGGCTTGAAGTTCAGGTTGTCTGCAAACAGACTAGCTACACCAGCTTTTTTCTGGATTCCTGTTCTATGGAGTATTGTTTTCCATTATTTAATTTTCAGTCTTTGAATTTCCTTTTGAGTTAAATGTGTTTCTGTTTTTTTTTTTTTTTTTCCTCCGGTACCGGGAACTGAACTCACGACCTTGCGCTTGCCAGGCAGGCGCTTTGCCGCTGAGCTAAATCCCCAGCCCTTAAATGTGTTTCTGGTATACAGCATATAGTTGGGTTTTGTTTCCTGATCCACTCTGCAAGTCTGCTTCTTTTGGTGGGTGCATTGAGACCATTTATATTGATGATTATAACGGATATGTACTGGCTTATCTTTGTCATGCTATTTTTCTGCTGTTGGATCCTCCTTTTTCCCTCTGTTTAATTGCTTGCTCTGCTTGTTGGTTCTGTTCTGTTGTTGTTCTTGAAGTTGCGGTCTGTTTTATCTCTTTGTAGTATATCTTTTGGTACTCTTTGTAGGATTGGTTTGGTGCTCATGAATTTCTTCAGTTGTTCTTTATCATGAAAATATTTTATTTCTCCATTAAATTTGAAGGGTAGTTTTGCAGGGTACATCAGTCTGGGTTGGAAGTTGTTTTCTTTCAGTACCTGAAGTACTTCACTCCAAGCTCTTCTTGCCTTGATAGTTTGTGTTGAGAAGTCTGCTGTGATTCTGATAGGCTTTCCTTTATAGGTGATCTGTTTCTTTTCTCTAACAGCTTTTAATATTCGGAGCTTTTGTTGAGCTTCCGGAATCTTGATCACTATATGTCTGGGTATAGATTTATTTTGGTTATGATTAACTGGAGTGCTATGTGCTTCACTTATCTGGATGGCCGATTCTTTTACCATGCCTGGGAAATTTTCTGCTATTATTTCTGCAAAGTCTTTTTATGTCATTTGTGTTGACACCTGCTGTTTCATTAATACCTATTAATCTAACATTGTTTCTTTTTGCTTCATCTTGCAGTTTTTGAATTGTTATTTCCTGGTGCCTTGTTGTTTTTAAGAGATCCCCCCTTTCACACTCATGGTGGCTATGCTGTCTTCAAGATCTGAAAGTCTATCTTCAGCCTCATTCAAGTGGTTTTGCTCACTTTCAATGGAATTTTTAATTTCCTGGATATCTATTTGCATCTGTTTCATACCTTCTAGTTCTTTTCTATATTGTTCCCTGAAGGTTTCATTGAGTTGTCTATATTCTTCTATTTTCTTGTCTATGTCATCTTTGTTCATGTTGAACATTTCTTTCATTATTGTTGTCATTTATTTTTTCACCTGAGACAATATTTCTGATCTGATGTCTTCTATGGCCTGATGGAGTTGTTTCTTTACTTCAGTTGCTATCATTTCAGAAATTTCAGGTGTATGACTTCCAGGCTCTTCTGTGTTGATGTCTCCTAGACTTGTTTTGGGTGGTGTGGAGGTCTGGGATTGCATTTTTCTCCTTCGTTTTGACATTTTTGAAGAACCAGAGACTCCGTGTAGTGCAGTCTCACTGTCATGATTGTTTATGAGTGGCAGGGCAAGAGCTTGAAGATCCCCAGTGCTCAATGTAGCTCCTGTACTGGTGAATGGTGGCAGCCCAGCCTGGACCAACACACTATGTGTGTGGCAGGTAGCCACCAAGGCCCCAGAGGGTGACTGAGGCTTCGCCTCCCTTGCACACTGGTCAGGGAGGCAAAGCCCCAACTCATGGGGCTTCCCAAAGGTGTCTGGAGCTCAGCCCAGCCCAGGCAGACACGTTATGGGTGTGGCGGGTAGAAACTGAGGCCAGAGGGTGCCCAAGGTTTCACCTGCCTTGCACGCTGGTCAGGGAGGCAGAGCCCAGACTCACCAGGCTTCCTGAAGGTGTCCGGGGTTCAGCCAAGCCTGGGGCAACACACTATGGGTGTGGCGTGTAGCCACCGTGGCCCCAGAGGGTTCCTGAGGTTTCACCTGCCTTGCACACTGGTCAGGGAGGCAGAGCCCAGACACCCTGGGCTTCCCAAAGATGTCCGGCGAGGTTCATTTTTTAAAAAGACCACCTGCTGTAATGATTTGAGATGCTATCTTTATCAAATCTGAATGTCTAAATGTACTTGAATCTAATTTTCAGCTTCTTTTAGATCAAATTGGTCTATTTTTCTGTTCATGTGTCAGCACTACACTACTTTAATTAAACCTCCCTCCCTTGGCAGGGCCCAGGTGGCAGGGAAGGAAGCTAGTGATGCAGTAGGGCCCCAGCTACCTGATGGGCAGGCAAGGGCTGTATGATGGGCAGGCAGGACTAGTGGCATGGAAAAATCCAAAGGAGCAATGACAATGTGAATCACAGTTGGTAAGTTGGGTGAATCAGCATTGTGCTTGGGCACCCAGACATGTGGAATCGAAGCAAGCATGTAGGGCTGCCCCTCTTTTTCCTAAAGGGCTTGGAAAGAACTCCAGCTACAGAAAATTAATCCCACCCACCAAATCCAGAGGCCAAGATCAGAGCCATACCCAGCACAGATCCACCTGCAAATTTGACTAGAGCACACATTTTTGGGTTCAACTTGGACCTCCCACAGAACTGTAGACAACAGAGGAATTTTGCTACTTTTATTTTTCTCTGTCTGATTGGTTTTCCTCTTTATATCTGGCTGGATTGGATGTTGGGTGTTTTTTTGGTTTTTGTTTTAACTCTGTTTTTTATTATTATTGTTGTTGTTGTTATTATTTTTGTCCTTTTTATTTTAAAGAAAATAGTACAAGAAAGAACAATAGCAAAATACAGACAAAACAAAGCAAGGACATTAAAAATGATTTAACTTTTTTTGTCCTGTTTTGTTTATATTTTCTGAGTGCATGGTTATTTTTGTTTTCTGTTTTTTCTCTCTCTTATCTCTTTCATGACTTAGATCTCTTCCTTTTTGTTTTCTTCTACTAGCCCTCTTCCTCTCTTTTGTCAACTATCTCACTTGATTTTATGATATTTTCTTGTGAATAAATATTATCTCTTCTCTTTTTGGTTCACTTCAATCCTCTTAGGCTTTCTCTTCCAATCCTTCCCTCTTTGGTCCTACAATTACTCAAAATTTGGATGATCATCCTTTGCTCTCCAACCTTGCTGCTACTATATTTAACAACATTCATCTCTCCATCCTACCCCCATCCCTCTTACCCCGCTCCTCAGAGGCTAGAATAACTCTACTAAGTGGAAAATCACTGCATACAAGTTCCTTGTGTAAGTTGATTTTATTATAGAACTGTAGAACTTGCTTCTATTATTAAAGGTATCAGGATAATAGTTACCAAAGTTGTCAGTAGCCAGAATGTGCTTGAGTCTATTGTTATTGCTAATTGTACTACTTTAATCAAGATACCATACCTGTTATAATCAGTTTTTCTCCCCTGTATGACAACACTGCAATTGTAAGGGGTCATAACCATCACAATAGTCCAGGACTAATGGAATGGGCCCTGAGTCAAATAGATTGCAGCTTCACATTCTTAATGTATTGGGAAGGTATTTTTTGGGATAGACATAAAGACCCAGAACAACCTAGATCAAGAAGACATCCTGAGGAACAAACATATCCTAGGGAAGTATTGATACTAGGGATAAATTATCTAACATAAGAAATCTACAAACATCAACACAAAAAACAAAAGAAAATAAAAAATAGAAAATGAGAAGACAAAGAAAGAAAATGTAACTGCAAACACCCAGCCCACCAAGGAAAATTCCAGAGCATAAAGGGATAGAGAAATTGGAAACCAACCACTAGAACTTTCTGAAATGATAGCAGCAGAAGTAAAAAAACAAAACAAAACAAAACAAAAAAAGCACATGGAAAAGGCTATAGAAAAATAATCTCTAAGGTGCAAAAAGAAATGATTATAAAAATGAAAGACAGGAGGCACAGATAAAAAAAAGAGGAACTCAGGAAAAAAATGGAGACCTTTGATGCCCAACATAGAAAAATGGAATCAATGAAACAGATCAAAACAAAGGACGAAGGATGATCATACAAGGCTTGGGAAACTAGAGAAGAGGGTAGAAAAGAAAGAATAAATAAGTATTAAAGGGGTTATTTGAACTAGATCTCTGGGTTTGGGGGTGTGGGATTAGTTTTCTGTGGCTAGAGTTCTCCTCATCCATTTGGAGAAGAGCGAGTAAAAAGAAAAAATAAAAAAGAACAAGAAAAGGAAGGAAAAAGAGGAAAAAATGAGAAAATGGAAAAGGAAAAGAAAGATACAAAAATAAAATGATAAAATTAAATTAAATTAAATTTTTAAAAAGGGAGCCAGCCCCACCCACCTGCTTCTCTTCCATGTGTCTTTGTCCCTAAGCTCAGTGCTGTTTTACGTAACTCACCAACTCTTGGCTTGTATTTCACACTTTTCCATCTTGCTTGTCCATCATGTGACCCCTAGTTGGGGGTCCTACAGTTTGGGTAGCATTCCCCTGATCACCTGATCCCACTGATGGAGGTGGAGGGGCCAATCACGTGGATTCCTTTAACAGGGCTGGTTGCTGAGTCCTG
>NW_004956186.1:0-6894 GCF_000276665.1 Chinchilla lanigera
TATTGTTGTCTCCAGATCAGTCATTCTGATCACCAGATTCAAGTGTGCAAAGTTGGTCAAGAAAAAAGAAAATTTTAAGCACTGACTGTTCCTTTCAATAAAACACAGACATCAGCTATACACCTATCCCAGCTATCCTTGTATATACATATAAATTTTGTTTTTCATTTTAAGAAGAAAAGAAAAACCCAAAATAATAAAAACAAATACATAAACAAAACAGTATGGAGAACAATAAAAATGATGCAGAATTTCAAAACATGGTGACAATGTTAACAATGGTTGTTATATGTTGTCTTCAAAATGGTTGCAAATATAACTAGATATAGGCATGCAAGGCTGATCAAACAATTACACATTGCCAGTTCCTTTCAAAAAACCAACAAATATCAGTACTACAATTATCCTAGCTATCCTGTGTATATATATATACATATACATATTTTTCCCTCTTTCTTTCTCTTCTTCCCTCCTTCATCCCAGTTGTTCCTTCCTATTTGAGCAGTTCTTTTCCCTTTCACAATATCTACTGTACCTTTCAGATTTTATTTACTATTTCATGTTCTTACAGTAGGGAGGAAATACAACGTTTACACATGTGAATCTGATTTATTTCACTTAGGAATACAGTCCCTAGTTCCATCCATTTACCTATAAAAGCCTCTAGTTTATCTTTCTTTATAGCTGAGCAATACTCCTATGTATAAATATATATCTTTTTTATCCATTCCTCAGTTGATGGACATTTGGGTTGTTTCCAAAATTTAACTATTACACATTACACTGCTATAAACTTTGGTGCACACATGTTGCTGTGGTATGATGTTTTCAGTTCTTCTGGAAAAATACCCAGGAGCGGAATAGCTGAGTTGAATGAGACCTCTAATCTTAGTTTACTGAGGAATCTCCAGACTGATTTTCACAGTGGTTGCAACAGTCTACACTCCCACCAACAGTGAGGAAGAGCTCCTTTTTCCCCACAGCTCCTCCAGCATTTGTTATGGGTTGTTTTCTTGATGGTAGCCATTCTTTCTGGGGTGAGATGGAATTTCACTGTTGTTTTAATGTGCATTTCTCCAATGGCTAATGACATTAAACATTTTTTCATGTATTTATTTGCCATGTGTATTTCTTCATGTGAGAAGTGTGTATTCATCTCAGCTGCCCATTTTTGGATTGGGTCCTTGAATTGAGGGGAGGCTAATTTTTTAAAATGTTTTTATGTTCTATACAAGAGTTCTTTGTCCAAGGGACACTTAGATAAAATTTTTAACCAATTCATGGGTTTTCTTATTGCCCTGTTGGTGATTTCTTTTGATGTGCAAAAACATTTCAATAAGATGAGATCCCAGTTGTTGATTCTTTGAAGTATTTCCCTTGCAGTTTGGTTTCTGTTCATGAACTCTCTACCTACCCTTGGGTCTTCAAGACTTCCACCTACTTTCTTTTCCAATAGATCTAGTGTTTCTGTTCTAATACTTAGATCTTTAAGCAATTTTGGCTTTATTTTGGTCCATGGTGATAGGTTTGAGTCTAGTTTTAGTCTTTGGCATGTGCAAAGCCAGTTTTTCCAGCACCATTTATTAAAGAGGCTATCTTTCTTCCAGGGAACATGTTTGGCCCCTTTGTCAAAGATAAGGTGGCTGAGTGCTTTTGTGATTGTGTCTGCACCTTCTAGTCCATCCCACTGGTCTTTAGATGTGTTTTTTTGCAAATACCATGCTGATTTTATCACAGTAACTTTGTCATATAATTTCAAATCAGGGATTGTGATACCTCCTGCTTTGCTTTTGTTTCCCAGGACTGTTTTTGATATTCTGAGTCTCTTCTAGTTCCAGATGAATTTTAGGAATATTATCTCTAGGTCTGTGAGGTATACCAATGGTATTTTCATTGGAGGTGCATTAAACATGTATAACAATTTTTAGAGTATGGCCATTTTCACAATGTTGGTTCTTCTTATCCATGAGCAAGGAATATCTTTCCACTTTTTAAAATTCTCTTCAATCTCATTTTCTAGAGGACTGTAATTTTTATTGTATAGACCTTTTATTCCTTTTGTTAGATTAATTCCTATGTATTTCAATTTTTTGGATGCTATTGTGAAAGATATGATTTCCCTTATTTATTTCTCAGTACATTTGTTGTTTGCGTATAGGAATACTATTGATTGGGGGCTGGGGATTTAGCTCAGCGGCAAAGCGCTTACCTGGCAAGCGCAAGGTCGTGAGTTCAGTTCCCGGTACCGGAGAAAAAAAAACAACAAAAGAAAAGGAATATTATTGATTTTTGAGTGTTGATTTTGTATCCAGCTATGCTACTGAATTTGTGGATTAATGTTAGGAATCATTTGGTGGAGTTTTTGGGGTCTTCTATGTAGAGTGTCAATTCATCAGCGAATAAAGAAAATTTCACTTCCTTTCCTATCTCTATTACTTTTATTTCTCTCTTGTCTAATTGCTCTGGTTAGTTTCTCCAGGACTATGTTAAATAGGAGTGGTGACAGTGGACATCCTTGTCTTGTTCCTGATTTTACAGTGAAAGTTTTCAGTTTTTCTCCAATTCATATGATGTTGGCTATTAGTTTGTCATGGATGGTTTTTATCAGATTGAGGTAAAGTCCATCTACGCCAAGTTCTGTAGGGTTTTTATCATGAATTAGAGTTTATCAAAAACTTTTTCTGCGTCTATTGAGATGATCATGTGATTCTTGTCTTTAGAAATTTTGATATGGTGTATTACATTGACTGATGTGCATCATTGAACCATCCCTCCATTCCTGGGATGAATGCCTCTTGGTCATGGTGTATTATCTTCTTGATTATTTGCTACATTCTATTAGCTAGTATTTTATTGAGAATTATTGCATCTATGTTCATTAGGGAGATTGGCCTATAGTTCTCTTTTTTGGTTAGTTGTTTTTCTGGTTTTGGTATCAGGGTAATACTTACCTTCAGGAATGAGTTTGGGAGAACTGCTTCCCTTTCTATTTCTTTAAAGAGTTTGAACATTAACTCTCCTCTAAAATTTTTGTAGAATTCAGCTGTGAATCCATCAGGACATGGACTTTTTTTTGTTGGTAAGACTTTCATTACATTATCAATTTCATTGACCGATATTGGATTATTCAAGATTTTTATATCTTCTTGATTCATCTTAGGTAATTCATATGTATCTAGGAATCTGTTCATTCTTTCTGTGTTTTCCATTCAATGGGCATAAAGATTTTCAAAGTAGGTATTGACGATCTTCTCAACGTCTACAGGATCTGTAGTGATATCACCTCTTTCATTCCTTATTGCATGGATTTCAGTTTTTTCTTTTCTTGATAAGGTTGGCTAGGGGTTTTTCAGTTTTATTTATTTTTTCAAAGAACCAACTCTTTGATTCACTAATTCTTTTTATTATTTTCTTAGTTTCACTTGCATTAATTTCTGCTCTGACCTTTATAATTTCCTTCCTTCTTTGAGCTTTGGGATTAACTTGCTCCTCTTTTTCTAGAAGTTTGAGGTGTAACATAAGGTTGTTTATTTGTGTTCATTCTGTTTTCCTGATGTGAGAATCCACTACTATAAATTTCCCTCTGAGGACAGCTTTCATTGCATCCCACAGGTTCCAGTAGTTTGTATCTGCCTTTTTGTTTGATTGTAAATAGTGTTTAATTTCTACTTGAATTTTTTCTGTGACCCATTGGTTGTTCAGGAGGCTGTTATTTAATTTCCATGTGTTTATGGAGGTTTTGTGATTTCTTTTACCATTTATTTCCAGTTCCATTGCACTATGGTCTGATAATATGTATGGGATAATTTGAATTCCTTTGCATTTACTTAAGCATGTTCTAAGCACTAGCATTTGATCTATTTTAGAGAATGTCCCATGTGCAGCTGAGAAGAATGTGTATTCTAATGTTGTTGGGTGGAATATTCTGTAAAGGTCTACTGAGTCCATTTGTTCACATATTTGGTTTAGTTCTGCTATTTCTTTGCTGATTTTTTTGTCCACTTGACCTATCTCTTTGTGACAATGGGGTGTTAAAATCCCATTACAATTGTGTTATTACTTATTTGCTTTTCCACTTATTTGCTTAATCATATATAGTTATGATTGTTATCTCTTCCTTTTGCAGTTTTGCCTTAACGAAAATGTAGTACCTTTTTTATTCCTTTTAATAATTATTGGTTTTAAGTTCACCTTGTGTGCAAACAGAATAACTACTCCTGCTTATTTGTGGGTTCTTGTCTCATGCAGTATTATTTTCAATCCTCTGACTTTTAGTCCGTGGCTCTTCCTTTGAGTTAAATGTGTTTCTTGTATGCAGTATATTGTTGGATTTTGTTTCTTGATCCACTCTGCCAGTCTGTTTCTTTTGATTTGTAAGTTGAAGCCATTTACATTAATGGTAATTAATGATATGTATTGACTAATCCTTGTCATGTTATTTTCCCACTGTTGGTTTTGTACTTTCCCCCTCTGTTTAATTGCTTACCTTGCTTGGTAGTTCTTTTCTATTTTTGGTCTGAGATTGTAGTCATTTTTATCTCTTTGTAGAATATCTTTCAGTAGTACTCTTGTAGGATTGGTTTGGCATGCATGAATTTCTTCAGCTGATCTTTGTCATGAGAGTATCTTATTTCCCCATCAATTTTGAAAGATAGCTCTGTAGGGTACAGCAATCTGGGTTGGAAGTTGTTTCCTTTCAGGACCTGAAATACTTCACTCCAAGCTCTTCTTGACTTGATGACCTGTGTTGACAAGTCTGCCATGATTTTGATGGGCTTTCCTTCATAACTGATCTGTTTCTAACAGCTTTTAATATTCTGTTATTTTGCTGAATTTCTGAGATCTTGATTATTATGTGTCTGGGTGTAGATTTATTTTGTTTATGGCTAATTGGGGTTCTATATGCCTCACTTACATGTATGTAAGTTTCTTGTCCCATGCTTGGGAAATTTTATGCTATTACTTCTGTAGATAATCTTTTTATGTCGTTCATGTTGCCTCCTGCTCTTTCATTGACACCTATCAACCTTATATTGTTTTCTTGGCCCCATCTTGCAACTGTTGACTTGTTATTTGCTGCTGCTTTGTTATTTTTGAGATCTTTTCTTTCACAACCACTTGCTGCCATGCTGTCTTCAAGGTCTGTGAGTCTATCTTCCCTTTCATTCAAGCAGTTCTTCCAGCTTTCAGTGGAATTTTTAATTTCCTAAATGTCTCTTGGAAACTGTTTCATGCGTTCTAATTCTTTCCTATACTGTTCATTCAAGGTTTCCATCATTTTTCTGTGCTCCTCTATTTTTTTATGTATGTCTTTTTATATGCCAAGCAATTCTTTCATTAAGGTTGTCATTTCTTTTTTTACCTGAGCAGTTATTTCTGATCTGATTTCCTCTATAGTCTGATGTAGTTGGTTCTTTACTTCAGTTGCTATCATTTGAGAAACTTCAGGTGTGCAGCTTCCATGTTCTTCCACGTTGATGTTTCCTGGACTTGTTCTGGGTGCATTGTTTGGCTGAGATTGCATTTTACTTCTTCTTTTTGTCATTTCCAAATCTCTGTAGGTTTCCTGCAGGGATTCAGGTTTGTTCCTGAGATTTTTGGCAGGAGATGGAGACAGGGGTCCTAGGCTTCTGAGCAGCTCACCAAGGTTTTCTGAGTCCAAGGTCCCTTCCTGCCATAGCAGCAAGTGTTGGAGCCAGATATCCCAGGCACTCAGACAGCCTACTGATGCTTCCTGGTCCAAGAAACCTCCCTGAGATGGTGGCAGGGGGCAGAGCCATAGGAACAAGGCTCCCAGGAAGCTCACTGAGGCCTCCCAAGTCCAGAGCCCCTTCCTGCAGTAGTGGTGGGTGTCAGAGCCAGAGGGACCCCAAAACCCAGACAGCTCACTGAGGCTTCCAGAGTCCAAGGTCCCTTCCTGTGGTGGCAGTGAGGAGCAGGGCTGGAAGATCCAGGCTTCCAGGTAGGTCACCAAGGCCTCCTGAATCCAAGGCCCCTCCAGGCAGTGGGGGGGGGGACAGGCAATAAATTTTTAACTGAGTCGTTGTCAATACTTACTACCCTACTCATTAAATAAATTTACAATAGGTGACTTGGCCTTCCTTCAAGGATACTTCACTTCCATCACTCAAGAGCCTTATTTGGTGATAACATCAAGTTACCTGTGGGCTGTGGGTTAACACCAGCATAGTTACTATTCATGACCACTCTTACTCTGTGACAATTTTACACAGTAATGATTATTATACATTTTCTCCTGAGATTATTACCTATTACTCCCTGTAGCATTATTTGTATTCATTCTTTTTTTGTAATCTCCCATTCTAATACAATTAATGACCCCTGAAGTAGATCAATGTTTTCATTTTGGCATCTTCTAATCACAGTACTATTTTGGTTACAGTGACAATTCATTATTCATTGAGTATCCTTTTCATGCAAGAGCATGTTCTGTGGCTACTGAGCTTATGGAATGTCTATTATGTACTCCTTTTTTTCATAACCATGTCCAACCCAAAACATTATTTTAGAATCCTGTACACAGTTTATAACAAAATAATAATGTCTTCCTTAATCTAACTGTAGAAAAACAGGAGAGTCAAATTACAAATGTATGCCATCCTTGTGTATTTCAATGAATATAAAAATGATGCTTTTCCAGTCAACTTGCATTTTAGAATCCGTCTTTGCCATTTACACACACAGTGTCTATATAAATTGAATAGAATCCACAAGAAATACACATTTCTAAAACAGGAAGATCAAATAGTTTTCCTTCATGACCAGTCATACGGGAGCATTAGAATTCTGTGTCCATGAGGACATTATGATCTTTGTCCTTTGCTAACTACCATTCTTCCCCAGTACAGAGCAGGCAGTAATTGATATTAATAA
>NW_004956187.1:0-6838 GCF_000276665.1 Chinchilla lanigera
GCTGGGAATCGTGGTGGTATGCGTCCAGCCCACACTCGGACCCAGGAGCCCTGCCGCTCCCAGAGAACTCGCATCTGGGCGCAAGGCGCGGGGGCAATTTTTTTTTCTTTAGTTTCTGTTACTAAATAGCTTTTCATTCCTTTGGAAGTACCATGTCACTTTACTTTTTTTGAGCTTCTTGAGTTCTTGCATTGATATTTGCATATCCAGCAGATCAAGTTTATCTCAGATATAATCAATACCAGAGATGCCTGTGGTATTCATTGGCCTAAGCTACAGGGTTTTGTTTGTAGGACTGCCTGCCAGCTACAATGAAGCTCTTTTAGATGGATAGGTTCTCACATTACTCTGTGCATGATGTGTTCAGATGCCATTGCAGGGTTCCTGTCAGTTTCTGCATATAACATAGGGGCTAGGGCCATTCTGGTGGCCTGATCAGATAAAGCATTATTCTCATTGTAGCAAAAGTGCGAAGTTGCAGGATTTTGCAGGTTTCCTTAGGCCTTCTTTGCAAATCTAGATGGATGCCTCCCTGACCCAACAACTCTTGCATTCTGCATGCCCATAAAACCAGTACCACATGAAAGATGCCAAGGAAAAATGCCAGCTTGAGCACTAGCCAGACCCTCATATCACAACTGCAGTGAGCACCATGAAGGAAATTCCAGAGAAGCAAATTCCTAGGCAACCATTCTGGAGCACAGGTTCCAGGGCTCTCTTCTTAATAAAAACTTTAGTGCTTTTCATGCTTGAGCCTATGAGGGAGGGGAGCAAATTTGCTCTCTCCTATGCTTTATCTTTGCAAGTGCTTTCTTTCTGTCCAAATTGCAAACTTTTTAAATGGGGTTTTTGTTCCTGTTTCTTACAGTAGAGCTCACTGAAAGGAGAAATCAGTAACCAAGATACAGCCTAAATATTGGGTTGTCTTGAATTTTTCTCCACCAAATCAATTAGTCTGCCATCTTTAATCTCAATATCCTACAAGACTCAAGCAAAAAATAGACAAATTGTCTGCCAAGGCATAAGATAAGTGGCCTTGGACCAAACCACCAAGGGAGTGCTTGTTCCTATCTGAAAAGTCCTGAGCCTTGTCTTTTCAATCTGCTTTTTTATTAGTATTTCGGTCTTCTGAGCTCTGAACATAATCTCCCAGCAAATCTGGTTCACAGAATTTTAGGGACATGTCTCTAAACAACATCTCCAAAACTTTCCCAACCCCTCTCACATACAAGTTCAAAGGTTTCTAAACCACATAATCAGTTAGTCATGCAATAGCCCCACTTCAGTGTTATCAGTGTCAGTCCTGGTCACTGTCTTTGTAGCTGAGACAAAATATCTGATACTTTCAGCCCAATGAGAAGTTTATTTTTGTTCACAGTTTTACAAGTTTCTTTCCATAGTCAACCAGCTCCATGCAAAAGGAGCACAGGGAAAGAGTCAGGGAGAGAAAAGTTGCTCACATCATGGTGGCCAGAAAGCAGGGAAAATAAGGGAGAGAGCCCCTTGCAGGTCAGGTCCCTTAGTGACTTCTGTCTTTGGAGTAGACCCCACTTCCTAAGAGTAAGTCAGCTATAATGCTCTATAATTAATCCAATCTCCTTTTAAACACATGAGGACTTTGAGGCCATTTAGATCTAAACCATGGCAGCATCTAACTAATATTCTTATTTAAAATTTTGTGTAGATACTCTCCAAATCATTCCAGGTACAAAGTAGTATTTCTTTAGCAAGAAACTCTAAAATCTGAATTTGTGTGCCTGTTCTTCTATCCACCAAAAATGATAATGATAATATTTACTTAACATTTACTATGTGTAGGCATCATTGGTGTATGTTGGGAATAATTTAAATTGCATATCCTAATGCAAAGAAGAATCTAACATAAGGTTAGAGTAATTATTTGTTTAACTTGGCACTCAAATAAAAAATGGCTTCTAACATTTCTAACAGATTTTTCTCATGAGTCTTTTTTTACAAATTCTTATTTGCATTTATGAAATCTTGCTGCAATAATGTATAAGGAAGAAATAAAAATAGATTTAGTAGGCATTACATTTCTGCCACACAAGAAAAACCTAAGTGAACTTCCCACTTTGGGAAAGAACTGAATCCCTGAGTACAGTTGTGACATCTCTTGTTATTCTACAGGGCTAAAGGGTAGGTCATCTGATGTTTGTAATGTGTGCATAGAATTTATCCACTCTAGAATTTTGACAAATCAGATGAAAAAAGTATAGTACAAAGCAAGAAGCTTACAATACTAACAAGCTGCAAATGCAGAATGTAGAAATGGATGGTAGACCTATTTCATGGTTATGGAAAATAGACTTTCTCATTTTTGCTTTCTGTAGTAACATAATGGAGCACCCAAATCAATTCTCACTTTAAAATTGCTCCCATTTACAAGATGACCTGAAGTCCTTTATATTTAAATAACTGCAATAACATTCTTATCAAAAAAAACCTTTGTGTTCTTACTTGTGGAAAGCTATTAGGATGTATCTTACAATATATGCATGTATGTGTATATTTGTTTATTTATTCTGAGACAGGGCCTCATTTTGTGCCCCTGATTTGGCCTGGAAATCACCAACCTTCTGTGTCAGTGTCCCAAGCAACTGGGATGACATTATTACAATGCTGAGCTTTTAACATTTTTTATAAGGAAATTATGATTTACCAAAATTACCATTACATTTATAATATACCTGTCTCAAAAATTTTGAAAGAAATCAGTTCAAAAACTCAATGAATAAATATTTTGATCTCCTTTTATAAACTGACAGTTCAGAGATCTACACCAAAATACAAATATTTTTTATTTGCAGTTCTTATTCCAAATGGGAACCCATGAATGTGCTACATATTAATTTTTTAAGAGGAAAATTATGAGAAAATAATCATGTTAAATTAACTCTATATCAGGTAAACTATATCTAGGTACTTTCAATAAGCGTTTTCTTAAATGTATTTTGGAATAGTGTTAATATTATCCTCTATTTCTTTTTCAACCAAAGGCATTTTTAAAGAGGATTTATGCTTGTTGGTAATTTAGAGTAACAGGAACTGGATTCACCAAATGATGCAGAAGTAATAAAATATTTAACTGAAAATAATGAACTCTAAAATTTACCTACTACCATACAAAATTCATTATAAGCCTAAATGAAGATCTAAAACTATAAAACTTTTAGAAGATGCTAGGATAAAATTTTTGTGATTTTTGTGTTAGCAAAGATGTGTTAGAATCAAAACCACTATCCATAAAATATTAATAAAATATCAAAATTAAAGTTTTCACATTCAAAATCACTGCTAAGAAAGTAAGATGAGCCCCAGACTGGGGAATTATTTGTGTAACTTTTATCTAATAAAAAACTGCTCTTCAGAAAATATAAAGCACTTCTACCACTCAATAAGAAGACAAATTGCCCAATGTAGCATGGATGAAATATTTGACTGGAAAATTTACCAAATAAAATACATACATTGTAAAGAGAACAACACAAATAAACACAGGAAAGTGTTTTCAATATCATTAGTCAGCACAGAAATACATAATAAAATTAGATACCATTTTACATAGTTAAATTTTTAAGTGTGACAAGTACTAGGAGGGATATAGAGTGATGGGAATATTGATAAATTCTTGGAGAAACTTCAAACGAGAAACAAGGTGACACTTCTTATCACCCCATATGTGCTTCAACTTATAAACTGAACACCCCATGGGCATGTCAACTAGAGGATGATTAAACTCAGCAATAAAAAAAAAGAAAAAAACTAACGATATCCTCAGGAACATGGAAAAGTCATGAATCTAAATAACATCCCCTAGTAATGACTACCTACTCACTGTATAATTCTATTTAAGTGGCACTCTGAAAAAGGCAAGCCATAGTGATAGAAAACACAGCAGTTGCCTGAAGCTGGGGTTGGAAAGTGGGTTTGCTGCAAAAAGCTGCAAGAAGTTTTAGATATGACAGAAATATTCTGTGCTTGTGTTGCAAACATCATCATTGTGCTTGTTTCAAATCTCATTAATTTATACACTTAAACCTGGTAAATTCTATGTGACATACATTTTAATCCATTTAAATTTATTTTTAACAAATTTTGTTATTTTATTATTCTCTTTAAAATAAAAAATAAAAAGATAAATACATTTTGACATTGCCTTAAAATTATTAGGGAAGGAAAATTGCATTTACTTAGTGTCTACAGCTAACTCACTACTTTCATCTAACTGGATCTATCTCTCGTTTTGGTCAAGTAGCCAACTCAGAGGGTTACTGAGAAAAAGCTTTGAACACAGTTTCCCCCAGGCAGTGCCAGGGCATGAATTCAGGGGCATACATTTGAATTATTAAGCCCTGGTGATGGAATGGTATAGAAGACAGAGAACTGGCAAATGTATTTCTGTAGGAAATAGCAGCCAATACTGAGGCAAATGTCCCCATTCGTAATTCTCTCTCTATCCATCTGCCAAGAAAAACTGAACAGCAGCAGCATCAGCTGTTCTTGTTGCTCCACAGATTGTAAGCCATGTTTCCTGCATTAACGTCTCACCAATGCTTCCCTGTGGAGTTTACATAAGACAGGAGCTAAGTCAATATGGATCTGGGCAAAGGAAAAGTGTCATGGAAGCTTGATCACAAATTAGGGAGCAGACAGCAAGGAGATGTCTCTGTGAAGGACAAGCTGCTCAGTCTGAGGAGAAATTAGGTCAAGTGAGGTTCCAGAGGCAGATAGCAAAGGGGGAGCACATGTTTGAGAAGCGAAAATTACGTAGTAAGACTATGACTCAGTCTTTCGCCTCCCCCATTTCAGAAAACAAGGAACAAAGCAGGTGAGAGAGCAGGCTATTAAGTGTTAATACTATCCACGTGCCAAGTAGTGAACTCGGTGTACTGCATCTCAACAGACTCCTGAAAGTCACAGAAGAAAATGATGTCGACAACACGTATTGCCTTGAATATTCAGATGACAATTCTCATCTTGCTAAGGAAAACACATTCTAATGAAATAATAAAAAAAAAAAAAAAAATTGTCTTTAGAAAAATCACATACTCAAGCCCAAAATACTGGACACACAGATCTGGCTGATGATACTGATTGTGTCACAGGTGGATGTGCAACAAAGACTTAGCCTACAAATTGGGAAAATGGTTTCTGTCTTCTACACTTTTTAAATTATCAGCACTGTAGAGCAGGGGTTTCATCATCCTGCATCACATCATTTGATGTGGAGGGCAAGGTAGGGAAGAAAGTTTAACCAATGTAGCAATTCTGTCTGAAATATAAAACTTTATGGCCTTAGTTGTTGTGGTCCTTTTTTACTTTTTTACTTTTTTTAAAATTTTTTATTTACTTTTTTATTTTAATGATTAAAGAATGAAAACGTATTAACAAACACACATACATTTACAAAATAACACAAAAACAGCACAAGCAATACAGAATTCCAGACAAGGTAATAGGAAATTAACAATGATTGTTGTATTACATATCGATATCTTCAAATTGGTTACTCAGGTAAACAAATATAGACATGCAAAGTTGATCAAACAATTAAATATTAGCTGTTCCTGTCAATAAAGCAATAGAAGTCAGTAGTACAACTATGTTAGCTATCTTATGTATACATATATGCATAATTTTCCCTTCTTGCTTTTCTTTCTTCCCTCAACCCAGCTGTTCTTTACTTTTGAGCAGTCTCCTTAACTTTCACAATATCTATCATGCCTCCAGTTTTTATTCACTCTTTCAGTTTCTTACACTAGTGACAAAATACAGTGTTTACACATGTGGGTCTGATTTATTTCACTTATGAGTATGGTCTCTAGTTGTGTCCATTTACCTATAAAAGCCTCAAGTTTATCTTTCTTTATAGCTGAATAATATTCCATTATATAAAAATACTGCAACTTTTTTATCCATTCCTCAGTTGATGGGCATTTGGGTTGCTTCCATGACTTAGTTATTACAAATTGAGCTGCTATAAACGTGAGTGCACATATATTGCTGTGATGTGATGTTTTCAGTTCTTCTAGGAAAATACCCACAAAGAAAATAGCTGGGTTTAATGGGACCTGTAGTCCTAGCTAACTGAGGAATCTGCAAACTGATTTCCACACTGGTTTCACAAGAATACACTCACACCAGCAGTGGACAAGGGTTCATTTTTCTCCACAGCCTTGCCAGCATTTGTTATTGGTTGATTTCTTAATGATAGCCATTCTTACTGGGGTGAGATGGAATCTCAGGTTGTTTTAATTTGCATTTCTCTAATGACTAATGATATTGGTATTTATGTATTTACTTATTTGCCATTTGTATTTCTTCATCTGAGAAGTGTGTATTCATCTCAGATGCCCATTTTTGGATTAGAGCTTTGAATTTTGGAGGTCTAATTTTTTTTAGTTCTTTATATGTTCTAGATAGAAGTCCTTTGTCTGAGCGGCAGTTGGCTAAAATTTTTCCCAATTTCTTTTCACTCTGCTGGTGATTTCTTTAGATGTGCAAAAACTTTTCAGTAAGAAGAGATCCCAGTTGTTGATTCTTTGAAGTATTTCCCGTGCAGTTTGGTTTTTGTTCATGAACTCTCTGCCTACCCCTGTGTCTTCAAGATTTTTACCTAATTTCTCTTCCAGTAGATTTAGTGTTTCTGTTTTAATATTGAGATCTGTGATCCATTTTGACTTAAGTTTGGTGCATGGTGATAGACTTGGGTCTATTTTCAGTCTTCTGCAAGTGGAAAGCCAAATTTTCTATCACCATTTATTAAACAGGCTATCTTTCTTCCAGTGAACTTGTTTGGCCCCTTTGTCAAAGATTA
>NW_004956188.1:0-3635 GCF_000276665.1 Chinchilla lanigera
GTACTGTAGCTTTGCAAGATGTCACCACCGGAAAAATGGGGTAAAGAAGACTGTGTAAACAGTACAGACAATCTGCATTTCTTATACCTGAATGTGATTCTGCAGTTATCATTCTCAAAATTTTTTACTTTTTAAATAGTGAAAGATTACTAATTACCAGAAAGGAACCATGAGAAGGGACTTTGCTTAAAAGTTGCCTGAGGGAGGAAGTAAGAAGAATATTAAGTCACTTACATTAAATTTTTAGAAAACTGAACTTAGGGAGTTTGTTAACAATTTCTTGGAAACACTAAGATATAGTAAAATGTAGTGAACATTTCTAAAGCATTGACTATCAAGCTAACACAATACAAAAAATTAACCGGGGTAAAGATCTTCTAGGACGACCATTAACATTAGAAGTGATTGTTGCCTACTTACTACTTAATTTGTGCACTTAGCAAGTGTCAGGCACTGTTCAATGGATGTCATATGGCTTAATACTTGTAAATTGGATGGAGGTCATGGCATTGTTTTGAGGGGAATCAATTTTCAGATAAGGAAACATATAGAAGCGCTAACTCCTTGTCCAAGGTCATATCTATTAAAACAGAGCTAAGATTTGAACTCGGGTAGCCTAACTGAAGGGTGTTTTTATGCTCCTCCTCAAGCCTCAGCTTAGCAACACGACAAGTGGGTATAAGGCAGTACACTGAAATAGAATGTAGCTATGACCAAAATCTATACAAATAGAATCAAAGGAGAGGGAGATAAGCCAGTAAGGAAGGATTAAGTCAGGCTGCTCTTATAGTGAGTAGTGAGAGAGAAGATGAGGTTGATTTGAATTTGTGTTCAAACAGTAGGAAAGAACATAGACAAATTCAAGAGATTAAGAATTAGAATCATCCAGATTAGGTGATAAATGAGGTTTGTTTGGGTGGTGGAATGGAAAGAGTCAAGTGGAGTATCTCTGCCTTGGCCCTCTCGGTGCTGAGCACCACAACAAGAAGGGGAACAAAGGAGAAAGAGCATTAGCTCTGGTTAGGGTATATTCAGTCAGAAGGGATTATGAGACGCTCAAAGATGCAGATGAACACAGTGGGCTGGGGGATAGAACACTGGAGAAGAGGGGGATATATAGATATTATCATACCCATGGCTTCTGTTGCTTGTACCCAGGGAAATCATGCATCCTAAGCAAGGAAGGCTGGAATCTCATGGATCTCAGCCATTCATGAGAATATATTAGGAGACAGAAAGTTGACAGAGAAGAGAAGGTCTTGTAGTTTTGTAGTGAATCAAGGAGATCCACCAACAGTCAAGGAGGACTGAGAGGCTCCAACTCAGGGTTTGTTAAAAAAAAAAAAAAAAAAAAAAGAAGTGTCACACCAAAAAAACAACAAAGAACAAAAACCAACAAGGAAAAGAAAAAGACCAAGACAAAGTCTCTACTCTCAAAATACACAGAGATACTGGGAAGGTAAAAATAGTTTTTAGGAATATGTTTTCTGAGATGCTTCAGTATCTATAAAATTTAGCACATCATCTGATAATTAATAAGAAAATTTGCCTAAGCATGAACTTCTTGAAGATAGTTGCCAGGGTGCTGGGATTGGGCTGCACCAACCCCATGAGAATTTAGGCCACACATCTGCTCTGGGACTTATCCTCTACCACCTTCAGCAGCAACCAAAAGACTTGATGTGGGCTTTATCTGCAGTACTCTGCCTGGAACTAAGATATAAGACCTCACTTTCGACCCTCAAGGACAGCCCAAGAGGCTTCCTCTGGTCTTGATTGTACTGTAAATAACCAAGAAACTGCTTCCTTCAACAATCTAAACTCCTGGGTGCACCGCCTTTCTGGGTTCTCCAGGGTTTCAAAGCATAAAAAGCCAGTCCCCTACCAGATGGGAACCATAGGTCTACTTAGTGTTATCACTGTGGCTTGGGCCATTTTTACTAGCAGGATGCTGGAGCCAGACCTCTGTAGCACCCCACTTTCCATGGCCTGACAACCCTTGAGTCCAGGGCTTTCCTTTAATATTGGAGTGAATCAATGGCACTCTGAATAGAAGATGCCTCTATGTGACTCCCTACAGAGGGCATGGGACATACTGTTCTGTCTTCCTTGGACCTTCCCAGACTCATCACCATCTCATGGCAGCCTGTCCTCTGTTTCTGAGAGGCAGTGACTTGAGCTGAGAAAGTTCTTCCATTGGCAGATCCTCCCTACATGTCTGTCAGGCCTTACTGTGGACTGGGGACAGGAAAAAGGAAATAGTGTTCATCAGTGAAGCTGTGAAGTTGGGGCCTCTAAGTCATGGGCTGCATTTTACCATGGGTTCCATGAAAGGTTAGACACTGGAAGCATTTCATTTTAAACATTTCATGTGCTTTTATAGAGTAACTATATATTTGAGATAAAAAAAAAATCTCATAGCTTATCACAGTCATGGTAGACTGACAACTGGTGGTCAACTTCTAACACCCAGCTGAACTGAACCAGCATGGTGCTGGGTGTGGGAGGCTCAACTGAGGATTGTTGCTGGCAGCATAGGAGGAAGAACTGGAGAAGAAGAGGTGCTGTTGGCTCTTCTGGGTGCTTTTGTTTCTCTTGGAGAAGCTTTCTTGGCTGACTTCCCTGATATGGACTCAGCTGTTTTCATTGTTAGAGAAGCTTGTGACCTTGCTGTCACTGAGGGTGGCTATGGTATTTCTCAGGGAAGCTCTGGTTCTTACTTTGAGTATTACTTCCTGGCTCCAGTGTAGATCCCTCAGCCTGGTGGCACAATCCTGCTGAGATAGACTTTCTAGCTTCTACCACTGACATTTGGACCTTCCCAGCACAGATCTGTGAAACAGGCCTGCATGAGACATTACCATGGGCCATAGCCCTGCAGTTGGACTCAGGTTGAGGGGGGCAGTCTTATCGGCTATAGGTTTTCAGCTGGACTCATGCAGGACATTGCCATGAGATTGAGGCTTTCGGCTGGATTCTTTGTCTTTAGTGAGTGAACAGATTTCCTGTACTCTCTTTGTATATCATTCTTTGGGTAACTATTATAAAATAATTCTATAAATTATATGCCCTGTACTGCTCCCCTTGTGAACCCTGATTACAACACATGGTTTTGTATCAGGAATTAGACTTTCAAATCAATTTCTTTTTTTTTTTTTTTTTTGTTTTTCTCCGGTACTGGGAACCGAACTCACAACCTTGCGCTTGCCAGGCAGGCGCTTTTGCCGCTGAGCTAAATCCCCAGCCCCTCAAATCAATTTCAAGAGAACATAATTTCAATAAATGGGATATCATGTAATATTTTGTATTGCAAAGGATACATTCCTTCTCTATACCTGCATTAGCACAAAGGAATCTATCAGAAGCTGAAATCATTTGTATCTCTTTGTCTGAGAAGTGTGTATTCATCTCAGCTGCCCATTTTTGGATTGGGTCTTTGAATTTGGAGGGGGTGATAATTTTTAATTCTTTATATATTCTAGATAGAAGCCCTCTGTCTGAGGGACAATCAGCTAAAATTTTTTCCAAGTTTGTGGGTTTTCTTTTTACTTTGCTGGTGATTTCTTTAGATGTGCAGAAACTTTTCAGTAGGATGAGATCCCAGTTGTTGATTCTTTCAAGTGTTTCACGTGCAA
>NW_004956188.1:5195-6728 GCF_000276665.1 Chinchilla lanigera
ATGAGTCCTTGGTTGATCAGCTTTGTATGTCTATATCTGTTTTCATGAGAAACCACTTTGAAGATATCAATATGTAATACAACAAGCATTGTTAATTCCCTACCACTCTGTTTGTAACTCTGTACTGTCTCTACTATTTCTTTGCTATTTTGTAAAATGTTGACTGTCTGTTAATATTTTCCTCCTTTTATTTTTAAAATTAAAAAAAGACTATAAAAATAGAAGCTGAAATCAGATGGGATGAGATTGAAGAAAGAAACCACATACTGATTTTTCATTTGGTCTTTTTCTGTTACTTTTGTTCTTTGATTTCTATCATGGGAGATGATCAGCATCACCAAATTTAAGGTCATAGAAGACAAAGCAATCAGCGTCCAAAAGACTAAAAGCACCAAGTGTGTCCTCCATACCTCTTACTGTGAGGTAGGAAAAGGAGAGAAAGTACTAATGTAGAAGGTCAGGTGAGTGTGAACTTGGAACCTGTGACCTCGGGTCCAACTCCAAGGGTGCTTGTGGACCTCAGTCCAGAGATTCTCAGGTGGGTGGGTTTCAGAGCAGTAGCCACTGAGCACTGCACGTTGCTGGAGAATGTGTGGTCAGAGTGCTCAAGACTTTAGTGCAGCAGGTGGAGGGACCAGATTGTTCCACAGAGAGTAATTTCTCTTTATTTCCCTCAAACCCTGCTGCCATTTTCAGGGTCATTCCTCCACCTGGTGGCCCTCCTCACTGGAAATAGAACATCTTGTGCCACTTAACTTGAGTGAAACTATTGTCTAGAATTTCTAGAAGCAGCTAAAGGCTGTAGCCAGGGTACCCCAGGAGAGAATTCACTCTGAAAGTCAGCAGACCTACCCGAGGTAGCATGTCACCCTGGGAAACCATGTTCCTCGATTGTTGGATGTGGTGGGCCACATGTACTACAACTTCAGCTGCCTGGCTCAGCCTGACAGCATCTTTCCCCTGGTCTCTTCATTTACATCCACATCAATGATTGCTCTATTCTGCAAGGGAAGCTCCAGTCCCAACCTTGACTGGGACTGGGGAGCTGCTTCCAACCCCACAAAACTATCTTGGCTGATGGCATCCAGGTACATATGTCACTTGTCACAAACAGGTATGAATGAGCTGCATAGCAGCACAAAGATTGGGATGTCCTGCTCCCTGAGCACAGCCTATAAGGAGTCTAGACACTGCTGTGGATGCTTGGCAATGTTGATGACCTAAAACAGACTCCTTTGCCCTATGTGTACCAAGACCTTTAACCAGAAGCTCCAAAATCTGTGGCTTTTTCTGCCTCTGGACATCAACTGGCAATAAATGAGTGTCACTTCATGTCTGTAAGTAACAAACCAAGGTTCTGCCATGGTGAAAATTTGTTCTTGAAGGATGCTTTAAGTCTGTTGATGTCACAGACTCATTTTATTTTGAGAAAAGCTTCCAGCTGACTAGAAAACAAGATCAGCAGCCTTTTGGTGTTTGTGTCATATGGCATGGGAAAATATCTCTTGCTCAAAGACCTCCATCAAAGTCAGA
>NW_004956189.1:0-914 GCF_000276665.1 Chinchilla lanigera
GAGGAGGCACATAGAGCTGGAGGTGAGGAGCCTTTCCCAGAGAAAGGAGCCTGGGGAGGAGAAAAGTGCTTTTCTCTGTCTGAGCAGAGGTAATTAATAGGCTCATTAGGGAGGTGAGGTATTTACAGAGCCCTTGTCATTATGAAGAGGTTCAGCCCACTGGGAGGGAAGAGATAAAGCCCCCAACAGGTGAATGCACATGCTGGCTGCAATAGCACAGTCTCACAGAGTTTAGATTTCTACTGAAATAGTTGTATCACCATTATTTGTATTTGAAGTTCTGAAAATCAGGAAAATATTTACAACTCTACCATAAAGAGAGAAAAAGGTGGAGTCATTTGTAGGAAAGTGGGTGCACCTTCAGACCATAATGTTAAGTGAAACTAGTCAGACACAGAAGCTTCAATATCACATGGTTTCTCTTATATGAGAAGTGCAAATTACAAATAGAGAGCAAAAATAAAAGATAGATACTGGGGAATAGGGAGATAGATCTTTCTCAGATTGGAAGGGGATCAAGAGATGGAGAGAGGGGGTAAGAAAGGAAGGGGAAAGAGATGAGAAAAGAATTGAGATGTTTTATGTACACCTACCAACTCCCCACGAGGAATGTAATCATTACATACTGTAAATATGTACTAATACAAAATAAAGGGTAAAGGCTATTTTGAATTCATCTTTGGAAATCAGAATATTTCTTTGGAACCATGCTACATTACAGGAGGCCTCTACAGATAGATTTAAAATGGTTCTGAGAGTCACAATTTAAAACCATACACTCAGTCTTGCCTTTGCTTCTGGGTTTTCCTTTCTGCTTCAAGTTAGTACTGCAGAGTAGGAGGCAGGTAGGAAAATTTATTCAAGATAGAATTCAGAAAGCTTGGCTTGCATTCAAGAAGCAAAGCTCAGGGCAG
>NW_004956189.1:2638-3998 GCF_000276665.1 Chinchilla lanigera
TACAGCTAAAGCTGCAGAGAAAATGTAGCCTTGTTGAAAGACACAACAATGATGTTATAGAAGAAAGCACAGGACAATATTTCCATGGTCTTGGGGTAAGCAAAAATTTTTATACTAGGACATAAAAGGCACTATCTTCAGAGGAAAACATTAATAAATTGAACTACATTTAAACTTAAGTTTGGTCAGTGGATATTAACTTATAGTTATATAGGAGAAATAAGTCCTGGTGCCCTTTTATTTGGTAGGGGGACTACAAAAATAATGAGGAAATGTATACTTCAGTATAGCTAGAAGAAAGGAGTTTAAATGTGTTCACCACAAAGAGATGATAAATGTTTGAGGAGACAGATATAGTCACCTTGATTTGAATATTATAGGATAAATATATGTATCAAGCCTTACATGGTACTGCACAAATACATATAATTTGTATGTGTCAATAAAAAGGTAAAAAAATTCTAAAGGACTATGTAACAGGAAACATCACCGATAAAGTCAAAAGGCAAGATAACAGTGGAGAGAACATTTGCCATTCATTACTTGGCCAAATGATCTATATTCAGACTATATGAAGAATTCCTACAGATCAGAAATAAAAAGGACAGCCCATAAGAATATACCAGAAATGGAGACAGGTAGTTTAGTAAAGAGGTTATTCAAATAACCAATAAATATGCAAAATATCTTCAGTAATCTATTCAGTGAGAAAACAAAACATCAGATTATGTGATTGTGCTCTCTGCCACCAGAATGGCTAAAATGAAAACAAAAATAAAAAAAAAAAATGAAATGTCAGTGAAAAGAATTAAATAATGGGAATTTTCATACACTGGTACAAAACATGTCAATCAGCATAATCTCTCTGAAAACTGACAGTGGCTATTAAGGTTAAATGTTTGTGTACTCAATCAGCCAACACTTGAACAAAACCAACAACTTTTACATGTCATAGAATCAATTTCACATACACTGTGCTGAATGAGAGAAATGACACAATTATGTGATTCCATGTGTATTATTCCCAACCTAGGCAAAGCTAACCCAGTGTTAGAATCAAGATAATAAGTCCCCTTGGTGGAGGGATAACTAGTAGGGTACCGTGGAGGGTTTCAGGTTATAGTAGTTATGCTACTCTTTGAGGTGTGACCTTTATGTTAAGGTAAACAAAAACAGGTTCCCAAGACAAGAAGCCATGATAGCTTTTGAAACCTGTAGATATCCTATCCTATAGGGAAAAACATCAAGTAACTTTACATTTTTGAAAAGTGATTTAAGTCAAAATCTTTATTTTATTATCAGACCAGAAGGGACATTTGGATAAAAAAAAAAGTACTTCATGATTGGCCCCTCAGTTTGT
>NW_004956189.1:5268-6811 GCF_000276665.1 Chinchilla lanigera
AATACAAGTAAAAATTAAAATTAGAATTTTTAAACTCAGAGAAGCATCAAAGATACATGGGATTTCTTAGCATAAACCTAAATATTTCTCAGAATTCTGTGACCCTAACATTTACCACAGGCTGAATTTCAGTTAATAATTTCAAGTGGGAAACCCTATTCTAGTTGATTTTGTTTCCTTCTTGCCAACTTTGCCTGCGTTATGAAGCCTCCTTCCTGGGAGATTTTCTACTCTGGCCTACTGGGTTATAGGTCATTCTTCTGCTATTATGGCTAAAACTAAAATTACATTCTAAGCCACAGAAGTACAATTGTCAACATCCTAAATTTTAGAAATTTACCAACTTTTCTTTTTTTTTTTTGTTTTTTTTTTTTTGGTACCGGGAATTGAACTCATGACCTCGCATTTGCCAGGCAGGTGCTGTGCCACTGAGCTAAATCCCCAGTCCCAAATTTTAGAAATTTAAAGGTTTTTAAAGCTACTATTTTCCAAGTTTCCCTGTCAAGAAACAAGATGTTATTTTTATTGATTTCTATTGCTGTTAAATGTTAAGCCTTCATTTATATTATTCAGGGATGCAGAATGTTTTATCACAGTATTGTACCAGCATAATATATTCTGGTCACATTTGTATTGTATTGTAGGTTCCCATTCAACTTTTGCTCTTTTTAGATGAGCCATTTTCTCAGATGTCCCTTGTCCTTGCTATGTATCAGCAATTCATATCAAACTCATTATGGAACTGTTGTTTTATAATTCTATAGCACTAGAATACTTTTGAATTCAGAATAAAATAATAGCAATTATAATAAGAAAGGAAAATCTTGATCTGCAATCAGAAAGATTGTTAATTTCCTTCCAAAGTGACCAATAGATTTGAACCAGCAATTCAAAACTTACAGCTTGTAAAAAATGTGCAAAATGGCATTCAGGTCTTTAAAAAGAAAACTATTTTAAAATGAACAAACTCTGATTGATTGCACATTGATATAAACATGCATATGGGACTACTGCAGTCCAGAGATGGAAAAATTCCTGTTGGAATCCCAGACAAACAGATGCATTTAAAGGGAGCCTAGGGCAGTAGAATCCAGAACGGAGGGTTGGGGGGAAGCAGCTTGAATTGCATTATTTGAATGATGTTAGAAATGTATCTGTCTGCCATGCCACTTTGAGTAGTTTATTTTAAGGGCAGGTAGCCTGTGGAATACAAGATCAAATCAACAAAGGCAATGGCATGGTTTTGGCCTGGGTTTCTTGGAGCATACTGTGGATCTGGGAAGTCTGCTCGCATTTCTGGCTTTTCCTGAAACAGAGCTAGGTAGTATTAACAAGTAAGCGAGATGGAGATTCGAGCTCCACTCTGTCAAAATCTCGCTGGATGTGGACAGGGCATTCTATCTCTCTAGACCTTACTTGTCAGCTTAAAACTCAAAGGAGTTATCACCCATATGATCTCTGAGCTACTTTCCAATTCTGACACCCTGAGACTAATTGTGGGCTATTTGCCAGTGAGGAAAGATTTTGTCAAACAAGGTATTTA
>NW_004956190.1:0-754 GCF_000276665.1 Chinchilla lanigera
CAGGAGATCGATGAAGTGATAGGCCAGGGGCGGCGCCCAGAGATGGGGGACCAGGCCCGCATGCCTTTCACCAACGCCGTGATTCACGAGGTGCAGCGCTTGCGGCACATCGGCCCATTGGGTATACCCCATGACGTCCCGTGACACTGAGGTGCAGGGCTTCCTCATCCCCAGGGTAGGCGTGGTACCCTCCTTCCCTGCATGGCTACTCCATGTGAGGCGAGGATCACGCAGGCCACCCCATACTGGATTCCATCAGTGCTGCCAGGTCCTGTCTGATTGTATGCGATGTTGAACACAGTGCCCTGCCCTATCCACAGAGAGCCCCCAGGGTGTGACGATAAACTAAAACAAGCTGGAGAATGTTGGAAGACCTGCTCTAGGCAGGAGCAGGTAGCAGAGAGGCACTCACCGGAGCTTCGCCATGTGGCATTGCCATGCGAAAGGCCTGGAGCTGAGGGCTTCAGGAAGGGTCCAGGCGTGGGGCAGGACCTCCTAACCCTGCGTGCTTACTGGAGGGCCCTGGGCTCCTCACCTGGTCCACTCATGCCAGACACCTTCCGACAGGGACCACGCTCATCACCAACCTGTCCTCTGTGCTGAAGGACGAGACAGTCTGGGAGAGACCCTATCGAATTCATGTTGGACACTTCCAGGACAGTGAGCTCTGCTTTGTGAAGTGCAAGGCCTTCATGCCCTTCTCAGCAGGTGCTTGCATCTTGGTTACTTGGTCCCTGCTCCCTTTGCAGGGTAT
>NW_004956190.1:4610-5943 GCF_000276665.1 Chinchilla lanigera
GACTCCACTCACACTTGACTGCTGCCAGCCCAGGAGCAGCATCTCTCCTTCCTCCCACCCTACGTCTGCACAGAGGCGCACAGGCCCAGGGCCCTCTCCTGTGGCCCCATTGGAGATTACACTGCCAAGGGCCTGCCCGCGTGAGCAAGCACTTACCTACCGCCCTGCCCACAACAGGCACCCCCAGGCCAGTCTCACGCCCTTGCTCTCTCAAGCTGGGTTGAATCTTCTGAGCCCCGGGTCATGCACTTCCTGAGCCTTCTTGATGCCAGTGAGAAGGCTTTGCAACCCTTCTGATGTGTGCACAAGGTCCTGACACCGCCACCACACACGAAAGGGTGTCTGGCACTGGCCACACAATGACCACAGCAAGAGTTTAAAAGGGCTGGGTTGTGAAGATGGCAGGCGTCTCCACCTGGGTATTCAGGTAGCACCGGACTTCCCAGCACCTGCCTGTGGAGCGAGGGGACACTGAAATCGTCCTCAAACTTCCAAAGGGACAGTGTTTGCAGTGGAGAGGTCTCCAGCTACCCCAGCAGCCAGTCATGTCTGAACAGGGGTATATGAAGGCATGGGAGGCTCCTTGAGACCTGTTACCCAAGGCTGACATCGGGGGACAGCATAGCTGTGGGAACTCTCGGACCCAGCAAGCCGCACACACCAGCCTCAGTGATCAGAAATCTCAGGGCCCAGTGTGGCTCTGAGCTGCAGTGCAGGCTGACCAAACGCAGAGCCTGTGAATTCCATCGGCAGCAGCCCCTCTCCACAGTCCTCATGGCCAGACCTCCCTGCTTTGGAAATGTGGAAATTATATAAAATCTCAAAAGCCATGATTATCTGTTCAGAGGAGTGGCAGAACCCTGGAAAGCACAGCAGCGTGGGAATCTTTCTAAGCTGCTCTCGCCCTTTGCCTATGCCTGTGCAGCTCAGCGGTGGCCATGACAAACTGCAGCCTGCAATCGCCATAAGCCCAAAGCCGCCAGGAGGAGCATGAGACACGCCGTAGAGAAGGCCATCCTAGTTCAGACAGGGCACTGCTCACACTTGGGGTGGGCACCTAATTCCAAGTCAGTGGAGCTCCAGTGCAGGCGCCTCTCCCAATACCCCAGTGTAAATAACTTCTGTAGCCAAGGTCAATGCCGACCTGTATAAACAACTGATATCACCAAGGTCGTTAGTGGCACAGGGCCACTGTAGGGAATTTGGCATAAAAGGAGGCTGGGCGGCTAAGGACCGCTGCCAGAGAACAGTGGCGAGGTCTCAAAGGCGGCTAACCAGGTGGGCTGTGGCTGAGCAGCTGAATGGAAGATGTTTAACCCAGGCCACGGCTCTG
>NW_004956190.1:7078-8242 GCF_000276665.1 Chinchilla lanigera
GTGTCTGCAAGGCAGCCATGGGGCTGCTGACCGGGGGTGCACTGTTCTCTGTGGCCGTGGCCGTGGCCGTCTTCCTGCTCCTGGTGGACCTGATGCACCGGCGCCAGCGCTGGGCTGCTCGCTACCCGCCAGGCCCCGTGCCTGTACCCGGGTTGGGCAGCCTGTTACAGCTGGACTTCCACAACCTGCCGTACTCCTTCTACAAGGTGAGGGAACTAGAGTGGAAGGGCCCAGAGTCAGGGGGAGGTCAGAGCTACAGGAGGTGGGTGAAGCCCACCTGCATGTGGACGGGGTCCTGGGCCTGTAAGAGGAAGCAGGCAGAGAGGCCTAGTGGATGGCACTGCAGAGCCTGGGGACATGTTGGACTTTGCAAGAAAAAAGTGTGAGAGCACAAAGGCCAGGAGGTGGGGTGGCACTTGGCAGTGTGTTCTGGATCCAGGTGGACAGGGTAGGAGTCATGCAGGGCCCAAGTCTCTTGTGACAATGTCAGGGGACGGGGGGAAAGGTGTTGAAGTTGGGCAAGAGAGGTTAGGATCCCAGCATCCATCAGGAAATCGAGACTCAGAGAGGTGCGGTGACACCCTTCAAATCATCTAGTGCTGTGTGGAGTTGGCTCACTGCTCACTTCTGTGAGCACAGTTTCCCCTGTGTAAACTGGGGTGCTAGCTAACGGGGTGCTCACAGATCTATACAGACAAGGTCATGGCTGGGAGACCAGATCCCTAGTGATTCCTAGAGGTAGGGCACACCTGAGGTAGGGCACTTGCCGAGTGAGCAAGGGACACGGGGACCATATCCCTGGGCCTTCAAAGAATGAAAGAGGGATGTCAGATCTCTGAAGTGCTGTGCTCATTCTGGGTCTCCTGAGGTTTGCACGCTGAGTTGGGTCCTTCAGGTCGGCTGGGTCCCCGACTTGAGTGTCGCGACCATTTTAACTGCAGTTGCGGCACCGCTTCGGGGACGTGTTCAGCCTGCAGCTGGCCTGGACCCCAGTGGTTGTGCTCAACGGGCCAGCGGCCATGCACGAGGCTCTGGTGGACCACAGGGAGGACACTGCAGACCGGCCACTGATGCCCATCTATGAGTTCCTGGGTTTCAAGCCACACATGCAAGGCAAAGGGTGATGGGCAGGCAGGACATAGGGGTGGTGGCAGACCTGGGCGT
>NW_004956191.1:0-6800 GCF_000276665.1 Chinchilla lanigera
ACCTGGTGTGGCCACTGCCACCATTCTGGAGCATGGTGATCTGAGGCTTTCTTCTCAGGGCAAGGTCTGTTACCTTTACAGTTTAGAGGCTGCAAAGAGTGGAGACTTGCTCCTTCTTGTAATGCCCTCAGGCCATCTTTTCTATTCTCCTGTTCCTTCTCAGCAATAGAGATCTCCTCAGCCTTATCTTTGCAGTCCACAGCTGTGGGAAAAGGGTCCAGAGGTCTGGTTGACGGCCGTGGCGGAGGAGCAAGTCTGAGCAAACTCAGACTCACCATGTCCTCAGCAAACTGAGTGAGTCACCCCACCTAGGTTGTCCCACTCTGACCTCTTACTTCCCTACCACCCCCACCAATAGTACCACCTCCAAACCACGCCCCTAGCCTGCTTTATAAAATGCCTGGTACTTCCGCAATAAAGTGGATCTGTGCCATCAGCCTGGTCTCTGGTGTCTTCTTTTCACCGTGTCGCTGCTTACCACGGGCCCAGGTCCCTCGACCCGAGAGGTTCTACCTCAAGTGGTGCCTCGAACAGGGACCCTGTGCTCCCCCCTGGAATCGTTAAGTGGCCCCTGCCCTCAACATGAGCTCTGTGCTTCGTAAGGAACAGCACCCGCAGGCACGGGCTTTTGCTGCTCTCTTACAGGCTAGACATTGTAAAATTTCTTATAAGACCCTTTCCCAGTACTGGGGGATTCTCCTTCCTTTTAATCCTTGGCTCAAAACTGCTAACCTGTGGGACCCACAAACATGGTCCTGTCTTATCCAGTGGGTCCAAATGGTGGAAGAACATGAAGGGAAAATCTTTCCCATACGGCTCCAGCCTGCCTTACTTACTATCAAAACTTGTTTAACAGGCTCAGAAAGCCTTACTGGGGAGGATTCAGAAGCCTTCCCTTTTCTGGCAGACTCCGCTGCATGTGCCATGGCAGCTCCAGACGCCGAGCCTTTCCTCACGGAACAGCTTGAGAAAGACCTCTCCCTGTCGGTACCCCTACCATCCTAAACAAATGCTAAAGAAACCCCCAAACCTGATGATGTAAAACCCTTAGCTCCCCAGCCTAAATCAAAATGTATATACCCCTCGCTCACCCCCTTAAAACAGGAGCCAAAGATGGCACAGAACAAAAACTCTCCACCCGGGGCTACTTCTTTTTCAAAAAACAAGCCCTGCCCCATGATAAAAACAAAACTTGACTGGGACGAGCGTCCAGCTTATCCCATAGCGCCACCTGCTGACCATACAATAACACCACACCCTAAAAATCCATGGGATGAATATCATACAAAAAGTGATGTTAAAGTGAAACTGTCCCAACAATGGGGTGATTATTATGAAGGATTATGTAAAATAAGAGATAGTCAAGCAAAAAATTGGGAACAATGGGAAACCGAAATAAATGATATGTTTCCTGTAAATTTACACCAAAATCCTGCACGCCCCTTAAGATGGTATCCCCATGAACATTCCACTCTTAAAAGCTTGAGAGAAGCCCTTAGGGAAGACGGCCTTCAAGGCCCATTTACACAACAGTTAATTGAAACAATTAGCATGGAAATGAACTGCCCCACAGACTGGAAACAACTGGCTAGAGCTGTCCTTACCAGCGGACAATACCTAGACTGGCTGGCTATGTTTAAAAATGAATGTGAACAACAAGCCCACCGAAAGTGCAGAAATAATGTACTACTAAACTATGACTGCCTAGCAGGCAAAGGCGTATATGCCTCTCCTGCTGTACAAGCACAAGGCCCGCCTCAATATTTTGATCAAGTGAGAGCAATAGCCTTAAAAACATTTAACCGTTGCCATGCTGGACCAACTATCCCAATTAACAAGCTTATTCAAGGAGCCAATGAGGACTTTGCCTCTTTTGTCTCCAAAGTTGTAGAATCTTGTAAGAGAAAGGTTGATCATCCAGAGGCCACCAAAAGCCCTGACCAAACAACTTATCTTTGAGGGGGCTACCCCCACATGCAGAACCTTAATAGCCCCTATAAAAAAAATGAAGATCTAGATCGCTGGATACTAGCGTGCAGAGAAGTCAATGCACAAGGAGCTCAAGCGTTAGCGACAGCACTTGCCAATGCTTCACAATTAAATAATACTTTACCTTTATGCTTCAATTGTAAATCCCCTGGACATTTTGCTAAACAATGCCCTAAAAAGGGACAGGAGTCTTCAAACATAAAACCCAAACCACCTACGCCCTGTCCCAAATGTGAAAAAGGATATCATTGGGCAAAGGGCTGCTGATCAAAAAATGACAAGGAGGGCAATCCTTTAAACTCCAAAAGGGGCAACCCTCAACCCAACAACAAAAGAGGGAAATAAAAACCACCTCACAGATCCTATGGACTGTGCCCATCACTCAAAACAAGGCACTATTAACTCTGGAGGTAGAACAAATGTCCATCTCTGGCCTTATAGATTCAGGAGCTGAAAGTTCCTGCTTCCCAATAGACCCATATAGTAAATTTTGGGCAATTATTTCAGGGCCCCTTGTACAAGGAGTCACAGGTCAACAGATGGCACTCCAAACAGCAACTCTATTAAGATGGCAAGACCAAGAAGGACATTCAGGACACTGTCAGCCCTTATTCCTACAAGGCTTACCCCAAGTCCTTTGGGGGCAGGATATTTTATCACAATTAGATGTTAAATTAACTACTGAACCACTCCCCCTGCTCATAGGGGCCATTGGTCCAGTGATTAAACCACAGCCCATACAGCTAACTTGGGACACTGATGAGCCTGTATGGGTGGACCAATGGCCCTTACCATCCCAAAAATTAATTGCACTTAACCAACTTATTATAAAACAACTCTCCCAGGGTCATATAAAACCCTCTGATAGCCCGTGGAACACCCCAATATTTGTCATTAACAAAAAGGATAAAAATAAATACCACCTACTCCTCCCTCTCAAAAATCACTCCACTTTTAACTGCTGTTTGCCACTAGGGGATACAATTGAGAAAGTTATCTGTGCTCCATTATGGACACGAACCAGACACCATTGTCCTCCCTCTCACTAATAACCAAATTGAGGCTTTTTTGCCACATAGTTTGGACCTTCAAACCCTACTATTGCACTATCCTGGCCAAACCTCCAATCATTACCCCTCTAGCCCTACCCTTCAAGGCCTCTGTCAATTATCACTCATGAGGCCGTCTCATTTTCCTTCCTCAACCCCTATACCTCACAGTAGAGTTGCTTTCACTGATGCTTCTAAAACAACATATGCTATTATAATTCACCATCCTCATGACTATAACTACCCCAAAATACAACTTATTAGACATAATTTTTCTGTCCAAGTGACTGAACTTCTCGCAGTGCTGCAGGTTTTACAACACTGCCCAGACTGTTCTATTAACATTTTCTCTGATAGCCAATATGTGGTACAGATATGCCATGTCATTCCACGTGCCATCTTAAAACAAAAAGATACCATATTGGATAAAGCCTTAAAAACCTTACAAAACACTCTTCAACATAGAAAACACCCTTGGTATATACAACACCTCAGATCCCATACAGGACTTCCTGGTCCGCTTGCCAAAGGAAACCAACTAGCTAACAGCCTAGTCTCTCTTCAAGCCATACAAACAGCCCTGTCTGACCCACTCTTACAAGCAAAAACACTTCATTCCAGGTTTCACTTATTGGCCAAAGCCATTCATCAGCTTCTCCCAGAGGTCCCTAAAGCTACATGTAAACGTCTGGTCCGTAGTTGTGCCATGTGCACCCCCTTCCTTCCACTTGGCCCTCTCCAACCTCAGGGAGTAAACCCCCAAGGACTCTGTCCCAATGCCAGATGGCACATGGATGTCACCCATTTTCCCCCATTCGGCAAATTAAAATACATTCATGTAACCAAAGATACTTTCTCTGGAGCTACCGTGGCTATAGCCATGATGGGAGAAATGGCACAACATGCCTCACGTGCTCTGGAAAAGGCCATTCTCATGCTAGGGGTCCCTTGGGACCTAAAAACAGATAACAGACCATGTTATACTGGTCAAACTTTTAAAAACATATGTGCCAATTACAACATAACCTTACCTCATGGCATTCTCTACAATCCTCAAAGACAAGCTAGCATAGAAAGTACTCACCAAACACTCAAAACTTTATTTAAAAAAGAGGGAGAATTACACCCTCCGGAGCACACCGGATGAATTGCTAACAAAAGCTCTTATAACAATAAATCTTTTAACTTTCAATGAAAAAGGTCTTTCCCTGGTCCATAAACATTGGGGCCCATTACTGGCCCCTCCAACACCTCTCCCCCTTGTGTGTTGGAAGGATCCCATGACACAATCATGGCAGCCCCCAGCCCCACTCTTAACCCAAGGCTGAGGTTTCGCTTGTGTCTTTCCAGAAACAGCACCTCATGCGGTGTGGGTTCCTGCTAGAGATGTCCAACCAGCCACAGCCGCCAATATCAGAGATAAAACAACTGACCCTCGATGACAGACGTCCAGGGGGTGGACCTACATGATGTAGGAGACGACGCTGAGTTACAACCCCCCCCAGCTCCCCCTATTACATGGGAAGCCCTCAAAGTGCTTTGCAACAACGCCTATAACACACTCCCGCCTGAAGAAATAACCCCTGCCAAACTGTTCCTGATGATGTGTGCTGTAACTTCCCTCAATTCTACTCAAGCAGCCGAGGTCTCTATCCCTGTCTGGGCAGCCCTACGCAATCCACCTGGTCTTCTTATTGTTACCTCTGACTCTCCCACTTTTCCTAAATTCTTCACTACCCATTGCTTTCCAGGAATTCCTTGTGATCCCCACATAAAACCCGCGATGGTCTCCTTTTCCAACTGGACTCTGCCTACAAACCTTCCAAACCCCTTTACTTTTCAGGCCTGTGCCAACACCTCAGACCGGCCCAACAACTTAAGCACCCACCTAACGCTTTTTAATTACACCACAGCAGACTTCCCTAGATTCAACATGAATGGCCAACAACAAAAATTTCTCCAGATTAACCTCCTCGCCCCCACGAACAGATGCAAGCCAGGAGCAAACACCATTCTTCACAACTTTCCCTGCTTCTCTGATAAAAATCTTTGATACTGCTCAACCACTACTCGCCCCTTGCAAACCCATACCCTTCAAGCCTAATTTCTGACTTACAGATATCACTTGGGATGCCTGCCTTTCTTCACTTAGACCTTTTAAAAACGACAACTATATAGCTCTATGGACCTCTCCCTTTCTTCACCCTGGGGACAATGGATCCCTCCCCTTTACAGGATGCAACCCATTTTCCTTCACAGGGAGATGCTCTATATTCTCCTCCCATCAGTTATGTGGAAGCTTCAGATGCCTTGACCTCCTTCCGTTGATGCTCATGGAAAATACCTCTACTACTAATGGCACCTATTCCATTCCCAACCTTAGCCTCCTTAATGCCACCAACAGCTCCAGTGTTACCACTGAGATGTGCACCGGTGGTCTTGCTCAAATATCAACAATCGACTCACTCTACTCACAAAGCTTGCCCCCCAACGACATCTCTTGGTCACCCTTGGTTAACCTCACTTACAAAAATAGCTATTCATATTTTTCAACAGCCTGTGTTGTGCTCCCCTTTTTACTTCTCTTGTCCACAGGTACCTCTTTTAACTGTTCCTCTGCAGGTACCTGCTACCTGTCTAACTGCTGGAATGGAACCCCTCCATATATGCTCATCCTTCGCACCCCCTCTGTCCTCTGGGTACCAGTTAATATCTCTAATTGGGTAGCTCCATCACTCCCTACCCGGCTTTCTTCCACCTCCTGACAGATACACAAAAGAGACTTCGGAGCCTCTGCTATTATCGCCCTTATTATTGCTTTTATTACAGCCACAGCAGCTGGAGCCACAGCAGCCGTCGTGCTCACCCAATTCACAGTGACCGCTCAAGGACTTAAAAAGCTTTCCTATACTGCCGCTGAGACTTTCCGAGTACAACAACAGCTTAACGCCTATACCCATATGGCTCTTCTTAATCTCCAACAACAACTTGACCTCATGGACAATAAAATTCAAGACCTTTGGCGCATTGCTACTAATGCCTGTGACCAACGCTTCTCATCGACCCTACTTTGTGTCACACCAAAACCAGCCAACCTCTCTTCTGCTCGTCTCTCGCTCCGTGAGTGGATCATTGGTCTGTACAACAGCACTTACTTCAACCTCTCCCTTCAACTGACTGAACAAATACAAACCATTAATTCTATCCAAGTTCCCATACTGACTGATAACATCCTCTCTGATCTCCTGCACAACCTACAGTGCCTATTCTCACCAGCCAATTTACTTACCCTTGGATGCTTGGGACTTCTAGGACTCCTTGCGCTAATCGCGCTTCGTATAATATGTGCCCAGTTACAAATGATAACCTCTAAACAGGCTATGATGGCCTCAATTCAATTGGCTTTTATAAAAAAAAGAGGGGGAATCTGTGGGGAAAAGGGGTCCAGAGGTCTGGTTGACGGCCGTGGCGGAGGAGCAAGTCTGAGCAAACTCAGACTCACCATGTCCTCAGCAAACCGAGTGAGTCGCCCCTCCTAGGCTGTCTCACTCTGACCTCTTACTTCCGCACTGCCCCCCACCAAAAGTATGACCTCCAAACCACACCTCTAGCCTGCTCTATAAAATGCCTGGTACTTCCGCAATGAAGTGGATCTGCGCCATCAGCTTGGTCTCCGGTGTCTTCTTTTCATTGTGTCGCTGCTTACCATGGGCCCAGGTCCCTCAACCCGAGAGGTTCTACCTCACACAGCATTACTGGAGC
>NW_004956192.1:0-6828 GCF_000276665.1 Chinchilla lanigera
AAAAAAAAAAAAAACACACATTACTGGGCAAACCTCCCACCACCAACAACAAAGAGCTGATTGACAGGTACTGGCGTGGAATCCCCGTTTGAGGATCGAACTTGTAGGCCAATATAATTAAAAGCTAAATGTCTACAGGCTATAAACATCCTCATCCTCACCACTTTTATACTAACCACTTAACAGTTTACACCAAACGTCACTCAGGTAGCATGTCTCTGTACATACTGCCTAACCCAAGTGTTGCTAGGGCAGGTGTCATTTTACCCCGTCAATTCCTGGATTGAATAAATTTGATAAAATTGTCATTTTTATATTTCCTGTTATACTGTCTTATAAAGTTTATGAAAAATATGCGATATTTGTATTTAAATAATTGAACTGGTAAATGGTTAAAAAATAAATAATAATTAGGGAGGAATATTGAGGAAAAGTACATCCTTCTTACTGTTAAAAACTAACCCAGACAGTATCAATATTACTTTGAAGGAAGATAATTTCTTTTAAAATGAGGAATTATAATGTAGATTTTTAAGCCTCATTGCTTTAACTGATCAAACATTCTGATGGATTTAAAATGATCTGTGAAAATCTGATCTGTTCCCTTCCTATACAGTTCATTATAAGCTTTGAAAGTATTAGCAAAATCAAAACAGTAGCTGAATCACAGCCTCTTCATTTTATCAGCCACTTATGTCTTCTTGGTATTTCCCTCTTTCCAGCAGAAGGCACAGTATTAGTCACAGCCCATCACTGGAAAAAAACACCAAACACCTGCATGTAAAGGAGGAGAGGTTTATTTTGGCTCACAGTTTCAGTCCATGGTCGGTAGGCTCAGAGGCAAAACCAGCACAACAGAGGGCTCCAGCAGCACAAGCCAGGAATCACAGAGAGAAGGGAGGAATCAGCAACAAGGATGCACCCTTTCAGGTTATGCCAAGAGTGACGCAGCTCCTCCAACCAGCTCCTGCCCCAACAGCACATTTAGACACTGAACTGATTGATAGATAAATCCAATGATGAGTATAGCACCCCAAGATCCAATCACCTTCCTAACCCAGAAGAGGCTTTGGGAGGAGGATTTTAAATCTAAACCATAACATTCCACCACTGGCCCCAAAAGACTCACATCAACCTCACTATGCAAAATATATTTAGGGTAAACTAAATCTCACCAAAGTCTTGACACTTTCAAGACCTATCTCGCCAAAGTCTTGACACTTTCAGCATTACTAAAAAGTTTGAGTCTAAAGTCTCCTCTGAGACTCAAGGCAAACTATTAGCGGTGGGTTTCTGTAAAAGTCAAAAAGCAAGTTAAATACTTCCAACATACAATGGCACAAGGTAAACATTCCTACTCCAAAAGAGAGAAATAGGAAAATAGAAAGGAATAGGACTAAAGCAAGACCAAAATCCAAGAGGGCACACATTAAATCCTATAGCTCCATATCCAATATCCAGGGCAAGTTGTAACAAGATGTGAGCTCTCAAAAGTTTAGGCAGACCTACCCCTACAGCACTGCCAGTTGCAGTCCATAAAGCCTCTCTCTGCTTTGGGCTCATGCCACTCATTGCCTGTGGCTTTCTTCAGAAGATGACCCATGTTACTGACATCTTCAATTTCCTGGGGTCATCACTGTACCTTCAGCTTCACACTCACAGCTTCATGCACTGCCCTCTCACAGGCATACTGCCTAGCCTTCCTGGCCTTCCTTTGAAATCTTGGCAAAAGTCTCATAACTCCATAAGTCTTATATTCTGGGTGCATGCAGGATCAGCGCCATGTGGATGATGCCAAAGTCTGCTGCAGTATCATCTTAATATTTGGATGGTTGTGCATGGTGAAATGAATCCTGGGGAATCAATTCCCTAAGTAGACCTTCTTGAGCAAAGGACCCAGTGGCTTTCTACTCAAAAGAAAGCTTTATCGTTTTATACTCTTGAACTTGCAAAGAGTGGGTTCTTGCTTATCCCTCACATGCCTTCAACTCATATTTCCCATTTTTTTAATAAAAGCTCTTGGCATCTTTTAAGTGCTAATCTTTTCTCAGCAGCTGTACTCTTCAGGAACCCAAATTTCAGACACTCCCTTTCTATTGAAACTGCAAACTTCTCCCATTTTTGGCTCTCATACTTGCTCCTAATTCTCATTAAAAATCTGGCTAAATGCAGTAGCAGTTTCCATATCACCGTACCCATATCTTAGTAAAATAAGCAGAGGCATTGCTGCAAAGAAGAGAAGGAATCATATCACATAAAATTCATTCTAGTAAAATCTCCTGTGTTGGGGCTGGGGATTTAGCTCAGCGGCAAAGCGCCTGCCTGGCAAGCGCAAGGTCGTGAGTTCGGTTCCCGGTACCGGAGAAAAACCAAAAAACCAAAACAAATAAATAAATAAATAAATAAATCTCCTGTGTTCCCTGACATTTGAAGAAGCTGCCTTGAAATTTCTCCACTAGATTAACTAGTCTATGATTTTTAAATCATACATAGTCTTAGGACATGGGCAAAATGCAGACAGTTTTTTGCAGAATATAACATGCAGAGCCTCTAGTCCAGTCTTCATTCCCTTCTGAAACCTCCTGAAGCATAGCTTTAGGTCCACTTTCCATTCTAGTCTTCAGAGCTCTAACTAGAATTGCTCATCAAGCTCTCCTTACTGAATTCTAAGGCTTTTCTGGCCCACATCTCCAAACATTTTCAAACTCTTCCCACAGACCAGTTCCAAAGGCTTCTTAAACACAGGGTTAGGTCTAGTCACAGCAACAACCCTGCTCCTGGTACTAAAATATATATTAGTCACTTTTCTGTTGTTTGGATAAAGTACAAAATGGCCACAACTTACAGGAACAGAGGTTTATTTTTCAGTTTTGATCCACAGTCAGCTGGCTCCAAGGCAGAAATGACAAGGCACAGGAAAGACACTCAATCCATGGCAGCCAGGAGCAGAGGGAAGGGAGGAACTGGGAATAAGTACATGCCTATCCAGGTTACGCCCCCAGTGACCTAACTCTAACTGAACCTACCTCCTTAAAACACATTTAGCTACTAAGCTCATCAGTGGATGAATCCACTGATAAGTATGGTTACACCTTTAAGTATGCCTTTCCAAACCATGAGACTTTGGGAGGATGTTTTAGCCCTAACCTAGACAGATACTAACTTTGATGGTTAATGTTATGTTTCATCCTGACTAGGCTACCTGATTAAACACTAATTCTGAGTACATCTATGAAGATATTTCAAGAAAAGAACAGCATTTGAATTTGTGAAGTGAGTAAAGCATGTGGACCACCTCCCCCTATGTGAGTAGACACATTCCAATCCTTTGATGTTCTAAATAGAACAAAAAGGTAGGGGAAGGTTGAATTTAAAATGCCTACTTTAACTGGGATGTCCATCTTCTCCTGCCCTCAGGTTTTCCGGTTTCCCAGACCTTGAGACTCTAATGGAATCTACAATATTTCTGGCTTTCTATACTAACGCCTTCAAAGCAGGGCCCTGGATTTCCTAGGTCTCCACCTAATAAGTAACATACCGTAGGACTTCTTGGAGTCCATAACTATATGAACCATTTATAATAAATTTCATTCTGCACAGACAGATAACAAAATGTCTTCTATGGGTTGTTTCACTGGAGAACCCTATTACAAGTACACCATACTCTTCACATGAATTTATACAATTCTTGCATTCAAATAAATTTATAACAGCAGAAATTTCTCTTCTAAATTCCAAAGTCCAATTTCCTCCAGAGTTCATCAAATGTTATAATGTCTTACTACTTTGTGTTCCCTATGATGCGTTTATGGTCCCTCCTAACAATCTTTTGTAACTTTCCCTTAGGAAAATAAGCAGAGACATTGCTATGAAGAAGAGAAGGAATCATGTCACATAGAATTCATTCTGGTAACGTCTCCTGTGCTCCTTGACATTTGAAGAATGTTTATCAACCTCGTTAAATTTGCCAAAGGTCCTTTGGAAAACTTTTAAAGGTTTTGTTTTTGATTTCTAAAAATCAAATTATAGCCATACACACCCAGGGTCAACTTCCACATTGTATTCACAACAATGATATAAAAATTTCTATAGCCAGAGGTAGCGTGCCCCCTATCTTCTAAATGCACTGTAAGTTTTGTGCCATAAATGCTGTATTATAATGAACATCAGCTCATATCAACATGATATGAATAACATCATGGTTTTCACACCATTTGTACAATGTTGGTGTCAGGGTGAAGACCAAAGGTTTAAGAGCAAGACAGCTTATACAAGACTTCATACAAGGCAATGAATACAGAGTCAGTGGAACAGAACTGTGAAAAAAGAAGTAAATCTGATTAATCTTGCAACCAACTGAAGGAGAGAGAAATTGGGATATATGTCAAAGTTTCTGATCTGGAAAACCGGGTGAATCAAACAGTGCCTTAGCCACCCATTAATCAGAATAAACAAAACAGCCTACTTTATGAAGGAAGTAAATAATGTGTTTGATTTTTTAAATAAGAAATAAAGCCTAATGTTTCACATAATTAAATCACTTGAGCCTCGAACTCATTTTAAGCTTATACTTATTTTACAATAAAAGACTCAGCAACTTAGCAGGTTAATGTTGCATAATTAAAAGCTACAAGCAGCAGAACTATAAGCCAAATCCCCTGAGTCTTTGGTTTGTGGTTACTTCCTTTTCTCAGATTTGCCAGAGGAAACATCATCCTTACACCCTAATCTTTTACTTTTTCATAAACCAACTGTAGAAAGCAGTCCAAAAATCTTCCTTTCTAAAGAAAGTTGCACCCCAAAAGTTTGTACAATTATGATGACAAAAATAAAATAAAGTTGAATATAATAAATAAAAATAATCTAACTACAGCCTTAGAGTTGCTGGTTTTTCCACTGAAGGCTTTGTGGTGTTAGAAATGAGAAATGCCCAACATCCTGCAAGTTATACAAATTCTGTAAGAGTTTGTCTTTGCTGCAGGGGATCTGTTGGGGCTTTTTGTTTTGAATGTTTGATACTTTGCCATTTTTCTAAAGAGAAATACCTTTGTCAAGAGAATGTTTTGGGGGCCAGGCATGGTGACACACGCCTGTAATCCCAGCACGCAGGAGGCTGAGGCAGGAGGATTGTTGTGAGTTCCAGGCCAACCTAGGCTGCAAAGTGAGCTCAAGGCCAGCCTGAACTGCAGAGCAAGACCCTGTCTCAAAAAGACAAAGAAAAGAGAATGTTTTAAGAACACTGGGAATAAAAGAGTTTTCTTCTGTTATCCAAGCACAAATGTCACAATGGTTCATCAAATAATATAATGTTCTATTACCTTATATTCCCTACAATACACATGCACTAGTAAAGAAAAAAAAATTTAATTTATAAAAAATACAGAAGCAATAAAGTTTTTAAGATTATATAAAAGCCCAGGAATTTTTAGAGAAATTCAACAACCAGTGGACCTTAGTCTTCTTTCTAAGCCAACCCTTTTCTTCCAGAGTGTTGCTACAACTAGAATACATGTCATTTCCTTTCTCAAAAGCATCCAAATTCCTACAGACTAAAGTTCAAATTCCCTAGGATAGTTTATGTTGCACCATTCCTAGCATGGTGTTCTTAGATTTGCTTCAACTGACTGGCCAAGTCTCACACTTCATTTGCACTATACTTCGCCTCGGTACAGTATGCAGTCCTTTTGCTTCAAGCATCCTTTTCCCTTTTTAGTATGTAGAAATCTCATTCTTCAAGGTTCGAGTTAAACAACTGTATAAGGTATATATGAAGACTTGTGTTATGGCTTGTGTTTAGATGCCCCCCCCCCAAGCCTCATGCATCGTAGGTGGGGCTTTTTCAGAGGTAGCTGGATCTAGACTGTGACGCTGGAATTAAATCATGGTGCAATGCTAGGCTCAAGGGCAGTAGGATTAAAAATGCTACCTACCCTAAGCAATCTGGATAAGATAAAAGGGGCAGAAAGACACAGATAAGGTCCCTTGCTGCTTTTGCTACCTTGTGGGCACCATGAACTGTTCTCCGTGATGTCCCTCCGCCAAGCCACCCTGCCTTGGAGCCAGCCAATCATGCACTGAAACCTCTACAAACTGTGAGCTAAGTAAAACCGTTCCTCCTTTAACTTGTGGGTATTGAGTATTTTGTCTCAGCAATGAAAAATTAACTAAGACAACTTGAATAGTCCGACTTTACAATCAAATTGCCCTATTGTCATACCTCTTACAGGATACTCCTTTAACTTTGTCTTGAAATAAAATACTATTTCATGAGTTAAAAACTTGCTCAAATGTCTGAGAAATTTTAAATATGATTTTATAAACAAATTTTTTAAAGGCTACCAATTTACAGAGCCTAATGTGGAAAAAAAAGTGCAACTGCTTTCTCCCAGAAGGCTCTGGAGACACAAAATCTTAAAAATTTTCTATTAAATGAATGAGATCTCTGGAACCCACTGACTCTTCAATGCCATGGGCTGTGCGGGCTTTGGGTTGTATACTTGTTTCATTGTTGAAATGTGTTCGTGTTCTGTTCGGTCTTCCCATTATAAAATATTCATGTGCTGTATCTAAAACTGATACAGCCGGGCATGGTGGTGCACACCTGTAACCCCAGCACTTGGAAGGCTGAGATAGGAGAATCATTGTGAGTTCGAGACCAGCCTGGGCTACAAAGTAAGCTCAAGGCCAGCCTGAACTGCAGAGTGAGATTCTGTCTCAAAAAGACAGAAATAAATAAGTAAGTAAGTAAATAAATAAATAAAACAGGCCCACTATGTCACCCAGTAAGGTTTATAAACCAAAGTGTCCCAGGCATCTCTCTTAGCTACT
>NW_004956193.1:0-526 GCF_000276665.1 Chinchilla lanigera
TGTAGCTCTCTTAGTGCCAGAGGCATCCAAGCTGACTTGAGGTAAAGATCTCACTGTATATACGCCTCACGCCTCAGGATGTGGCAGGGCGTCTTTCTTCCACAGGGAGCCTCTGGCTATCAGAAAACTGACTTCTTAAATACCAGGCTGTGGAGGATATTCTTTGATTAGAATGCACTGAGGACACAATGATTTGTTTATTATTTGTTACAGTTTCTTAAGACTTCATTTTTAAAATTTTATTATTTTTTTTATTTTTATTTTTTATTTATTTATTTTTTTTAAGACTTCATTATAGAGCCCGGATTAACCTTGAGTGTACAATCCTCCTGTCTCAGCCTCTTGAGTGCTGGGATTACAGGCGTGTCTTGGATTACAGGCGTGTCTTGGATTACATGTGGAGAAGGGTAATCCTTTAATTATCCTTGCTAAAAAAAATGTTTGGTATCCGCCCATTTGTACTAGCTATGCCCTTGGTTCTCACTCAATAAAAGGTGACTATAGGGGGCTGGGGATTTAGCTCAGC
>NW_004956193.1:843-6775 GCF_000276665.1 Chinchilla lanigera
AAAAAAATGTTTGGTATCCGCCCATTTGTACTAGCTATGCCCTTGGTTCTCACTCAATAAAAGGTGACTATAGGGGGCTGGGGATTTAGCTCAGCGGCACAGTGCCTGCCTGGCAAGTGCAAGGTCATGCGTTTGATTCTCGGTACCAGAAAAAAACAAAAAAAAAAACCAGAAAGGTGACTGTAACTGGTATTGGCGGCTGCAGTCCGAGAGGCTGTACACTCCTTGATCCCAGACTTTTGCCTCTCTTGTTTTTTTTGTTTCTCTTACTTTTTTTTTTCATCCTTGGGCCCCTCGTTCTCAGGTCCTGTCACTTTAGATAGAACGACACCAGGCTCTACTTCAAGAAGGACCAGCCATTCAAATAAAGACATGCTCCCCTTAAACCCTGCTACCTTTTTACCAGAAAAGGAGGAAATGGAGGCTGACAGACAAGCCTGCGAACAGGTAATTCTCCATACCTATGTAGCTAGGAAAGACTTATGACACACACCCCTTACTGACCCTGATTTGATCCTTTTCTTTGATGACAGTTCCTTCATGGAAAATGGGACAAGGAAGGCAGGGTATGCAGTGGTAATTTTACATCAGACTCTTGAAAGTTCCTCACTTACACCTGGGACTAGTGCTCAGCTAGCAGAGTTCATAGCTCTGACCTTATCCTCTTTATGGGAAGCCAAGACTATCCCCCAGGGATTGAGGGGAAGAAGAGCTCTCACTCCCACTTCCTCTTGGTAGAAATCTTTGTTGACTACATTCATGATAATCCTGCTGATCGCATTATTTAGCTCATGCATACTCAATTGTTTCTTTGGCTTTGTCTCCTCCAGATTTAAAGCTATACACCTACCCAAGATGAAAATGCCTGGTGTTGGCCGGACGTAGTGGCTCAAGCCTGTAATCCCAACACTTGGGAGGCTGAGGCAGGAGGATCATTGTGAGTTGAGGCCAGCCTGGGCTACAAAGTGAGCTCAAGGCCAGCCTGAACTGCATAGCAAGACCCTGTCTCAAAAAAAAAAAAAAAAAAAAAAAAAAAAGAACATACCTGGTGTCCATCAGGGGCCTTTAGATAGACCCTCTAGAGAGTCTCTCTGACTGCTGATCAACAACTATGACCCTCTTCAGCCTAAAGAAGTCAGAGTGGTCATTGCTTATTCTTCCCTCATGGCAGTTCTTGTTACTTCTTCAGAGGAGGGAATGTTATAGGCAGCTGAGTTAGATAGAAATATTATAGACAGTATGGAAGGAAAGGTACCTTGCAAATGGAGACATACTTGCTGTGGGCCAGATCTCAAGACAAAAAAATTAAACAAACGCACTCACATACCTCCCTAGGGATGGACATCAGGGATTGCTATTCTAAATAGGTAGCAATCACCTTGAAGAGTCACTGACCCAACCGCTTACAGGAGAAGCCCCTGTTCTGTATTCAAGACTTGCTTCCCCATTTGATCCCAATTTAATCAGTTTTACCTGAACAATTTTTATTGGCTGACCATAGTTGTATCCCACCTCCTGCCCACCTTGTGATTTTCCATCCCCCGTCCCCACCTTGGACCTGCCTCACCTCGTGGTTTTGCTCTATAAATCCCTAGGAAAGACAGGGTCCTTGGCAACCAAGGGACCAAGAAAGAAGCTTTCTTTCCCTCAATAAATTCTCCTATTAACCTCCGTTGTTCCTAAAATTCATTCTTAGATTTTAGAGAACATGAACTAGTCCCAGATATCATTCAGATTGGGAGTTTCATTCCCCTATATCAAAATAGTCTAGGTTTTTGTGTACGACAAGGAAAGAATTGCTAAGCATATACTCTGTAGTGAGTAGTAAGTAGCTATGTTTATTGATGATCACAGCGAAGGCAGCAGCAGGAACAGGGGACAGAGAAAAGGGCCAAAAGGGCTGTGATAACCTAGGTGTTTAAAACTTAAAGCCAAGGTACCTCTAACTTTTGGTGCCTCCTAATGAATTTCTCACTAGTGTCAATACTGCCACCTAGGACATGGTGAACTCTTAGGCTTTTGTTATTTTATTCTGCTGCTCTTCTAAAAAATGAAAGTGGGACTAGGGGGATTTAGCTCAGCGGCACAGAGCCTGCCTGGCAAGCGCAAGGTTGTGGGTTCGATTCTTGGTACCAGAAAAAAAATCAAAAACCAAGAGAATGGAAGCATGAGTGACCTTTAAGGTGGTGTCTACAGTTAAATGTGGGGAAGGGAGTGGCTCATTTAGCTTTTTTGTTTCTAATTGTACTATTCCCTCCCTACTAGACCTCTAATCCCAGAAAATCTTTGAGGGGAGCTGAAGGAAGAAGTTTTATCCTACTTCTGGCTGGATAGGGGCGTTGCCCTCACCTACTTGGAGACCTGGAATCACCCTGACTGATCTAGGAGTTTAAGGGAGCTGAGCCCTTCCTCTGAAGACTTTCTGATCATCCCTGAATGGTGTGGAAGCAGGTTTTGATTTTGAGTTATAGTCATTATCAGCAGTTTGACAGCTGTGAAACAAGAAGAAATAAATTTGAGTAAGAGATTAAATAAATATGTAAGATCTACATAGTAACAGTAGGAGAAGTATTTATGAGGGCCATGTCTAGGACAGAAAACAAGACCCCCAATTTTAGATATTTGGCCCGGACATCTATGACTTAAACTTTTTTCTTATGGATCTTGGGAGCATGGTTAGCAAGTTTTGTGTCATAGGGGCTGGGGATTTAGCTCAGCGGCAAAAAGCGCCTGCCTGGCAAGCGCAAGGTCGTGAGTTCGGTTCCTGGTACCAGAGAAAAACCAAAAAAAAAAAAAAAAAAAAAAGTTTTGTGTCATGTCTCTTATTATTTTAGCCCTATTGACAAAGCAAGTACATTGTTTATTTAGGCACAAACATAGCCCCTTTCTTTTAGCTGTTAGGAGATCTAGTCCCCTCTGATACTGTGTAGCTGCTGCTACCAAGGAGTCTTTCTGGTCCTGAAGAAAGGAAATATTCTGGACAAGTTTGTTTGGGTTGTCTGTCTGTTAAGTTTTGAGGTGGTTGTTGATGATAGGAGAAAGATGTACCATGGGCCAGTGGCTCAGTGGATAACGCATCTGACTATAGATCAGAAGATTCTAGGAGAAAGATGTGATTAGTTTTAAGGTCTCATGTAGGTAGTTATTGTTAATTATTTCTATTGGAGGCAGTTTTTGAATGATTTAAGATGATATCAAAAGAAACAAAAGAACAGACCTAAAAGATGTTATAACTGGGAACAAAGCCAGCGTGGTGGCACACGCTTGTAATCCCAGCACTCTGGAGGGATTGCCTCAAGTTAAGGCCAGCCTGGGCTATACACTTAGTTCAGAGGCAGCCTGAATGATACAGCAAAACCCTGTCTAAAAAAACAAAAAACAAAACAAAACAAAAACCCAAAAAACAAAAAAAAAATCAGTTGGAACAAAAGCCTTAAGTGTAGTAGTATATGTATATAATTTACTTGGAGTAAACTCTTATTTATTTGATTTATTAGAGTGGTTTTTTTTTTTTTTTTTTTTTTGCCCCTGGTACTGGGAATTGAACTCACAACCTTGCGCTTGCTAGGCAGGCACTGTGCTGCTGAGCTAAATCCCCAGCCCCTTAGAGTGTTTTTTTTTTTTTTTTTTTTTTAAAGAAGCTTGATGTTGGTAATTGGTTTACAGGTATATGAAGTTTGTGATCTTTTTTTGTCTTTTGGTGTTTCAGGTGGTTCTGAGTTTTATCCTGGAAAGGTAAATCTATCTATTCTTTGTATCTTAATGTTAGAAGGAAATATTAGTAGGGTTGTGAGAAGGTCTTTTTCCTTGGGTAAAAATTTTGTGATATATATCTATATATCTATATCTATATCATCTATCTCTATCTCTATCTATCTATCTTTTTCTTTTTTTTTTTTTTTGGTACTGGGATTTTGGGTAAAAATTGTTATTCAAGTTCACCTTCTTTTTAAAGACCTGGTCAGGGGCTGGGGATTTAGCTCAGTAGCAAAGCATCTGCCTGGCAAGCGCAAGGTCATGAGTTCGGTTCCCGGTACCGGAGAAAAACCAAAAAAAATTTTAAAAAAAATTAAAAAAATAAAAAAATAAAGACCTGGTCACACCAGACATGGTGGTGCACGCCTGTAATTCCAGCACTCAGGAGGCTGAGGCAGGAGGATCACTGCGAGTTTGAGGCCAACCTGGGCTACAAAGTGAGTTCAAGGACAGCCTGAACTACCTTGTGAGACCCTATCTCAAAAAAAAAAAAAAAGCCAAAAAAAAAATTTGTAAAGACCTGGTCACCAAGGTGGAATTGGAGCTGACAATTATTGTTAGTCCCTGGGAGTGGAAGAATCTTGTTTGGTAAGTTTTCAGTTGGGTCACATGATGAAGGAGTTGGGAGGTTTTAGTGTTGATGAGTAGATTAGATGTTTAAAAGGGCCTCTCATAAAATATCTGTAATGGGCTGAGATTAAATTTGGACTTGGGGGCTGCCTGAAGTCTCATTAAGGAAATTAATTGGCTGATCTATCCACTTGTGGCATTTTTTGACACAGCTTGGCTAAGGTGTGTTTGAGAGTTTGACTTTTTCAACATTTCCTCAGGGTTGGGGTTTCTGTAGCGTGGAAATATTTAATTTTTAGTGCCTTGGTAACTCCTTGTGTGATTTGGGATGTGAAAGAGGGTCTATTATCACTCTGGTTATATCTAAGTGATAATAGTGACATTTTTGTAAGGAGGATTTTTATGACCTCTAGAACCTGTTTTGACCTAGTAGGGAAGGCCTCTAGCTACCCAGTAAATGTGTCAGTGTATACTAGGAGGTGTGTATATCCTTTATATGTAGGCATATGGGTGAAGTCCATTTGTCAGTCTTCTCTAGGGTAGAACCCACACCTTTGCATTGGTTTAGGTAATGAGAGAGGATGAGTTTGTGGGTTAAGGAGGGCACAGACATGCTATGCCTTATAGACTTGGGTTATAATATTATGGATTTTAGATCCTATAAAGAGTTTATGTGTTATATGTATTTTGGGGCAGGGGATATAGCTCAGTGGTGCAGCGTCTGCCTGGCAAGTGCAAGGTCCTGAGTTGGATTCCCTGTACCAAAAAAAAAAAAAAAAAAGCATATGTTGACACTGATTACTTGGACTTCATTTAGACTTCCTATAAAGGCCTATATGTGTTTTGCCCTGGGTGGAAGGCTTTATGTAGGGACTTAATGACTTTCTGTTGTACTTGTTGCAGCAAAACAGGGTCTTATACATCACCGTTGGTCCTTTTGAGTTTTTTCCTCATCATGAATTATTTGAAGCTCTTTTGTAGAATACTGGTTCTAAATTAAGATTTTGGAATAGGATTATGGGTAGAGGTGTTGATGGACTGGAACTATGTTGGAGAGTGGCCTGTTCAGCAGAGGAACTGCCTTAGAGTGACTCTGGGTGACAGCATCCGTGGGAGCTTGGTATCCCTTGAAGTGAATAATCTACCTCACGTGGGAGATTTATTGTCCTGAGGTGGTTGAGGATCTCTGGTCTATGTTTTATTGGAGACTGGTAACTGGTCAAGTCTTTTTTTTTTTCTAAGTAGTTACATGTACATGTGGGACCGGAAAGGTATATCTGGAGTCAGTGTATGTATTAACCATTTTCCCCTGGGCAAGTTGGCAGACCCAGGTGAGGGCAACAAGTTTTGCCTTCTGGGCAGAAGTCCCAGGGGGAAGTCCTAACTATGGTGTAACCTGTCTCTTAATGTCATCTTTTATGAAGCTGCTGTCACTGGTGGACCATGGGTCAGCTGGCCCCATTGGCTGGTCCCTCAGCTCATGATGGCTGGCACAATTTGGGGTGATGGTTTGTTTATACTTATGTTTTATCTTTTGTTTGGGTGGGGGGAGCGTGGCTGGGTTTAGAACAGTGTAGGATGGGGGCTGGGGATTTAGCTCAGCGGC
>NW_004956194.1:0-6758 GCF_000276665.1 Chinchilla lanigera
TGGAGAAAAAACCAAAAAAAAAAAAAAAAAAAAAAAAGATGGAATGCTTCAAATGGATTGTGAGGGAGCCAGCCTAGAGGCAAGAAGATGGGTTATTAGGGTGGATGTAGTCACAGAAAAGAATAACACAAATAAATATATTGCTTAGCATATCTCAGACACAAATATCATATGTGTACTAACACATTCATTTTAACCACTTAGGTAAATTAACTATTATTAACTATGAATAGGTAAACATAACTATCATTTCTGTTTTGTGGATGAGGACTCAAGAAAATGGAATAATCTGCCCAAGGTTACATACTACATGCATACCTTGCCCACATGTCCAGATCTTTAGCTCAGTCCTAGCCCACAGGATGTATCCTTATTGGTCACTAACTTTTTGCTATGGCTCGAGTGTGCACCCAGAGACTCATGTGCGGAACCACACTCCCCAGTGTGGTGGTGCAGAGAGGATTGTGGAGGTGGAGCAGCCTGAGAATGATACTGTTAATGGTGATATCCTAGTTCAGGTGGAGTCTCACCTGCTATTTCCATAAGAGCAGGTTGATACTAAGTGAAGCCACATCATGTGCTTTAACTCTTCTTCATGTAGCCCCTCTCTTTCCACTTCACCATGCTGTGACTTAGCCAAGGGAGGGCCTCACCAAAGTAGTGTTTGGACCTTTTGATATAGGGGAAAGAAAACTCCAACCTGCTAGATGTCCAGTACAAGTTCCTATTCTGTAAAATGGAAGAATAAATTTTAGTTGTTACAAAGGTTAAGAGCAGAATATATTTATTGGGGGGAAAGATTGTTTCTGTCTAAGAGACAGAAGGGGTCCTAATCAGGTTGCCAAAGACTCTGCATTCTCTATGGAGTTTTATAGAGAAAATCCACTATGTAACGCGGGTCCAGAGTGGAAAAAATGGAAAATTGCAAGATGGGTGTGAGGTGGGACAAAACTATGGTCAACCAATAAGATTATGAATATAATTGTTCAGGTAAAATTGATTAAATGAGGAAGTGAGTCATATAGCAAGCAGGCATGAATACAGAACAGGGGTTTTCCTGTAGGGGTTTGAGTTAATGGCTCTTCCTGGCTTTTTCAAGGTGCTGATACCTATTTAGACTATCAGTCCATGTTATTTGTCCTTAGGAAGTATGTGGATGCATTCGTTTTGTCTTCTGTCTTGAGGTCTGACCCTCAGCTGGAGGTGCCCATCTCTCCCACAGTTGTAAGGTATCTTCTTTTCTACACTGGCTCCTTCTAGGGACTACCCCTATCTGACTACCTATAATATTTTTATCTAATTTAGTTGCCCATAACACTTTGAAATCCAGAGCTAGGAACTGAATAAGCATCTTTAATTATAAAGCACTCAGTCTCGAGTATTTTGTTATAACACCACACAGTAAACTAATAGACCTGCCATAGTTTGGATTTGGAATGCTTCCAAAGTCCCATGTGCTGAATGTTTGGTCCCTAGCTTGATACTTTGAGGAGAGGGTAGATACAGCCTCTGAGAGGTGGGGCTCAGTTGGGGCATGGTCTTCAAGTCATTAGTGAGAGCTTTATCTTTTTCTCTTTTACTTCATGACTGTGAGGCCAATAGTTTTGAGCCATATCTATGGGGTTAATAACAATGAACTGAATCCTCTAAGACTGTAGATCAAAAGTCTTTTCTTATTCTAAGTTAACATCAAATATCTGTTATAGTGATAGAAGTTTGACTAATGTAACACCTATAATTCTAGCACCTGGACATTATCAATAGCAGTAAAAAAACAGAGCCTAAGGGCTCAGGAACAAGACAATTCCTGTTTAAGCCAAGTTTCTGATATTCAGGACTGAATGGAGCATCTAGACAGAATCACAAAATTCTTAACAGAAATACACACAAACCAAAGAGGCCAAGTGAAGAGTGGAGGTCAAAACACAGATCTATAGAGAAGGTCAGATGCAGACTGAATGAAGAGGATTTCAAAACACAGAACAAAACAAAGAGAAGCAGAATATAACAGGTAGTGAAACGATAAAGCAAGTATTCAGGAACTAAGAATTCTTGGGAAGTAAAGGAATAGAGCCAAGTAAGTAAGAGAACAGATGTGAAGTAACAAATCAAGGCAGAGTTTGCTACAGGAGACAGGTTTTTGCCTCAGGCCTGGCAATTTTTTTATAGTTCTTGTTGATTTCAAAACCAGAGTCTTTGTGACTTCTGAGCCTTGCCCTGCTGGAGTGAGAAGGAGGGAGCAGGTAATTGGGAACATGTGGTCAAACTGACATTTTTCAGAAGATGGGGAGTAGCAGCTAACAGGAGGTTCATCCTGAGAGAAACATGAAGGATATGTCCAAAGTACCTGTTAGCAATAATTTGGGGATTCCTGTACATTGCAAAATCTCAATAAAGAGCTGTTACCTGAGTAAATGGATAAGTGAAATGCCTATTTATTACACTGTGAATGACAAATAATGATTGGGAGGTCTATTCATGTAAATTATGTTTCTTGATATGAAAAATAGACATTGTTTTCATGCTAAAACCATCATTAGAGATAAACCCCCATTTTCTTGTCCTTTCGTCAATATTGCTAAAAGATAAAAATGGTGTAATATAGTTTTATGAACTGAATTATTTTTATTTCCAATTCCAAAATTAGCAACACTTTCTTCTCCAAAACAGAATAAGTATTCCAAGGACCTGAACAGACACGGTTAATTTGCAGACAAAGCAAAAACAAACAAACAAAAAAACCCAAGAAGCAAGTTGGTTATTTTAAGAATACTTTTCTTGTAAAGCAGGGATAATGTAAAGTAAAAATGATCAAGATGCAATTTGTATATGTCCCAATCCTCAAGAAGGAAATAGCTCTGTGCTCCCTGAGCTGCCTAGAGACACTGGCCTAGACAGCCCATGAACCTCTAACACTGTGGTTCTCTTCTGGCCCCACCCTGCACGTGCCCTGAGCTTCCTAAGGATACTGGATCAGGTGGTCCATGAACTGCTGACACTGTGGTTCACATCTGGGCTTTGCATGTGCCCTGAGCTGCCTGGGGACACAGGACCAGGCGGTCTGAGATCATGCGGCCAGTGCAGCCCATGTCTGCATCCTGCATGTACCCTGAGATGCCTGGGGACACTGGATCAGGTGGTCTGTGATTTGCTGACATCACAGTTCACAGTTGAGTTCCAAGAGAGCTAGGTATACCCCATCAACTTCCTGGGGACAGTAGAGCAGGTGGCCCATGATCCTGTTGCCATTGCAGTATGTGTCTGGGCCCTCCACATGCCCTCAGCTTCCTAGAGACACTGGTCCAGGCGGTCCACTAACTGCTAACACTGCAGATCTCTTCTGGGCCCACCTTGTGGGGGCCCGGAGCTGCCTGGGAACACTGGATCAGGTGGTCCACAAACTGCTGACCCTGTGGGTTGTATCTGGGCTCTGCACACACCCTGAGTTGCCTGGGGACAGAAGACCAGGCAGTCCGAGATCACACCAGTACAGCCCGCTTCTGGGTCCTATGCATGCCCTGAGCTTTCTGGGGACACTGAACTAGGCCTCTGTGATCCACTGTAATGTCAGTTCGTGTCTGAGATCTGGGGGAACTAGGTACACTCTACCAACTGGCTGGTGACCCAGGGCTGAGCAGCCCATCTCTGGGGTCACTGAGGGGCAAGTCTGACCACGAGGAAAACTAGGAATGCTAGGGACCTTTGGTGAACTGCCAGGGAAGAGTGAGACTGTGCACTCTACCTCCAGCATCAAAAGTGACAAGATGAACACCAAAATGCAATTTCAGAACTCCACCCCACTCAGAACAAGTGCAGGAAACATTGACATAGGAGAACGTGATAATCACACACCTGAAGTCACTGAAATGATTGCAACAGAAGTAAAGAAATAACTTTATCAGGCTATAGAAGAATCACATCAGAAATAATCTCTCAGATAAAAAAAGAAATGACAACAATAATGAAAGAATTGCTCAGCACATCTAAAGAAGACATATATAAACTGATGAAAACATTAAATGAACAATATTGGAAAGAACTAGAATGCATGAAACAGATTCAAAGAGATATCTTGGAAAGAAAAACTTCAACTGAAAGCTGGAAAAACTGCTTGAATGAAACCAAAGGCAGAATTTCAGGTCTTAAAGACAGCATGGCTTGTAACAATGGTGAAAGGAAGGATCTCGTAAAACTAACAAGGAACCAGGAAAAATCAATTCAACAGCTACAAGACAAGGCAAAGAGAAATAATGTAAGACCAATAGGAGTCAATGAAACAGCAGGAGGCAACAAAAATAACATAAAAAGAATATTTGCAAAAGTAATAGCGGAAAATTTCCCAAGCATGGAAAAAGGATCTGATGTACAGGTAAGTGAGCCATAGAGAACTCCAACTAGTCATAATCAAAATAAAACTACACCCAGACATATAATAATCAAGATCCCAGATACCCAGCAAAAGAACAGAATATTAAAAGCCATTAGAGAAAAGAAATAGATCACTTACAAAGGAAAGCCCATCAGAATCACAGCAGATTTCTCAACACAAAGGAACCAGTCCAGAAGACCTTTGAGTGAAGTATTACAGGTCCTGACACAAAACAACATCCAACTCCAATTGATGTATTCTGCAAAACTATCTTTCAAATTTAATGGAGAAATAAAATATTTCCCCAACAAGGAATATTTTAAGAACTTCATGAGCACCAAACCAACATTACAAAGAGTACTAAAAGATATTCTAGACCGAGATAAAAATGACCACAATTTCAAGAAAGACAATAGAAAGGAATCCTCTAGCAGAGTAAGCAATTAGAGAGGAAAAAGTAGGACACCAACAGCAAATAAATAACATGACAAAGATAAGCCAACACATAGTAGTTATAATCATTAATGTAAATGGCCTCAATTCACCATTCAAAAGAAACAGACTGGCAGAGAGAATCAAGAAACAAAATCTAACAATGTGCTGTATACAGGAAATACATTTTACTCAAAAGGAAAACCGTAGACTGAAAGTCAAAGGATGGGAAACAAATCTCCATGCAACAGGAAACCAGAAAAAAGCAGTTGTTATTCTGTTTTCAGACAATGTAAACTTAAAACCAAGAACAATCAAAAAAGATAAAGAAGGTCACTACATACTTGTTAGGGGAAAATTGCAAGAGGAAGAGATAACAATCATAAACATGTATGCACCAAATATGGGAGGACTAAACTACATAAGACAAATCCTAATGGACATGAATAGCCAAATAACTAATAATACTATTGTAATAGGGGACATAAACACCTCATTGATGCAAAGTGATAAGTCAACTAGACAAGAAAGCAGCAAAGAAACAACAGATCTGAACCAAATCTGTGAATAAATAAACTTATAGATGTTTACAGAGTGTTTGTTCCACCCCACAACATCAGAATACACATTCTTTTCAGCAGCACATGGGACATTCTCTAAAATAGACCACATTCTATCCCAGACAGTATGCTTAACTAAACGCAGGAGAATTGAAATTATCCCATGCATATTTGTTTTTGTTTGTTTGTTTGTTTTTGTTTCTTGCCTTTTTGAGACAGGGTCTCTCTATGCAGCTCAGGCTGGCTTTGAGCACACTTTATAGCCCAGGTTGGTCTCAAACTCAAAACGATCCTCCTGCCTCATCCTCCCAAGTGCTGGGATTACAGGTGCACGCCACCACACCAGGCTATCCCATGCATATTGTCTGACCATAGTGCAATGAAATTGGAAATTAAAGACAAAAGGAATCATAAAAATTCCATAAAAATTAGAAAATTAAATAAAAGCCTCCTAAACAACAAATGAGTCACAGAGGAAATTAAAGAATAAATTAAAAAATACCTACAAATAAATAAAAATGTAAACATAACTGACTGGAAAATGTGGGATGCACTGAAAGCAGTCCTCAGAAGGAAATTTACAGCAGTGAACTCACACATCAGGAAAACAGAAAGAGAACAAATAGCCTAATGCTGCACCTCAGAATTTTAGAAAAGAACAAAACCCAAAGAAGGGAAGAGATAATAAATATCAGGGAAAAAATTATGCAATTGAGATGAAGAAAACACTGCAAAAAATAAATGAATCAAAGAGTTGGTTCTTTGAAAGAATAAATAAAATTGATAAACCCTTAGTCAACCTTATCAAAAAAAGAAAGGAAAATATTCAAATTTATGCAACAAGGAATGAAAGGATGCAATCACTACAGATACTATAGAAATTCAAGAGATCATTAATGCCTATTTTGAAAATCTTTACTCCCAAAGCATAGAAAACATAGAAAAAATGGACAAATTCCTAGATATGGACAAATTACCAAAGTTGAACCAAGAAGATATAAAAATCCTGAACAACCCAGTATCAATTAATGAGATTAAAAACATTCTTAAAAACTTACCAACAGAGAAAAGTCAAGGTCCTGGTGGATTTACAGTAGAATTCTATGAAAAATTCAGAGAACATTTAATGCCAATACTCCTCAAACACTTCAATGAAATTGAAAAGAAAGCAGTTCTCCCTAACTCATTTCTGGAGGCTAGTATTATACTGATACCAAAACCAGAGAAAGACCCAACCATGAAAGAGAGCTACAGACCAATCTCTCTAATGAACATAGATGCAAAGATAATAAAATGCTAGCAAATAGAATGCAGCAAATCATCAAGAAAATCATACACCATGACCAAGTGGAATTGATCCCAGGAATGAAGGGATGATTCAATATATGCAAATCAAT
>NW_004956195.1:0-6820 GCF_000276665.1 Chinchilla lanigera
AAAAAAAAAAAAAAGAAACAAAAAACAAAGCAAAGAAAAAATCTATAGCCTCCTCGTAGGTATATATTGACCAATATTATCACCAAGGGTCTCCAAAATTTAAATAACTAAGAGAATTTTAGGGGGCTGGGGATTTAGCTCAGAGGCACAGAGCCTGCCTGGCAAGAACAAGGTCATGAATTTGATTCTCCGTACCGGAAAAAAAAAAAAAAAAAAAAAGAAAATTTTGATGGAGAAACAAAGTAAAAGTATATGTAAACTTAACATTTTTGGTATACACTTATAAGGAGAAATATGATTTAAAATGCATGATAACAGTAAAATAACACTTAAACCTAAATTTGAAAAAGTTATTTTAATGCTTTAAATGCAATATAAAGCCACAACAATTCTTAGGAAGTAAGTGAAAATAACTATCAAATATCAAAAATTTAATTGCTTTTTTTTTTTTTTTTGGTTTTTGGTTTTTGGTTTTTTTTCTCCGGTACCAGGAACCGAACTCACTACCTTGCACTTGCCAGGCAGGCGCTTTGCTACTGAGCTAAATCCCCAGCTGCAAAAAGTTTTAATTGTTAATATTTAAACATTCAATATTTATTTTTTTATTTTTATTTTAAAGGGAGTAGTAAATGAGAAATTAACAAAGAAATAGAACAGTAGCAGCATACCAGTATCACAAACGTAAACAAATCATAGCAAGAACATTCAGAGTGATACAGATCTCAAGACAAAATAATATGAATCAATAGTGGTTGTTACATTACATATCACTATCCTCAACTACATTGCTCAGAACACCAGATGTAAGAATGAAAGATTGCTCAAAATATTATAGGGAATAAGAAAATAATTCTTTGATAAAACAGTAGAGATAATACAGAGTTTCACTGGACAAGATGGTAGGAATTCACCACTGTAATTCCACTGAATGTTGTTACCTTCAAATCAGTTGCTCAGACCACCAGATACAAGCATGCATAATTGGTCAGAACATAAAACATTGTAAGCATTAACTGTTCATTTCAATACACCATTAGACATCAGCAATACCGTTATCACAGCTATTCATATATATATGTATTTATATTTTGCATTCCTTCCTTTTTTCTTCTTTCCCTCATCCCAGTCATTCCTTCCTTTGAGCAATTTCCTTCCCTTTCCTATCATCTATTGTACATTTTGAGTTTTACCTAGTCTTTCAGGTTCCTACATCAAGGAAACAATATGATGTTTACCCACCTGGGTCCGATTTATTTCACTTATGAGTATGGTCTATAGTTACATCCATTTACCTACAGAAGCCTCGAATTTATCTTTTTAAATAGCTGAGTAATACTCCATTGTATAAAAATACCACAACTTTTTAATCTATTCCTCAGTGGATGGGCATCTGGGTTGTTTCCAAGATTTAGCTATAATAAATTGTGCTGCTATAAACATGGATGCACATATATCGCTGTGGTATGATGTCTTTAATTCTTCTGGGAAAATACCCAGAAGGGGAATAGCTGGGTTAAATGAGACTTCCAATCCTAATTTGTGAGGAATCTCCAAATTGATTTCCACCGTGGTTTTACCAGTCTACACTTCCACCTGCAGTGGAGTAGGGTTCCTTTCTCCCCACAGCCTCTCCAGCATTTGTTGTTGGTTGATTTCTTAATAATAGACATTCTTTCTGGGGTGAGATGGAATCTCAGTGCTGTTTTAATTTGCATTTCTCGCATGACTAATGATGTTGAACTTTTTTCATGTATTTATTTGCCATTAATATCTCTTCCTTAGAGAAGTGTGTATTCATCTCAGATGCCCATGGATATGTTGAACAATGCTTTCAATATTGTTCTCATTTCTTTTTTTACCAGAGACATTATTTCTGGTCTGATGTCTTCTATGGCCTGATGGAGTTGTTTCTTTACTTCAGTTGCTATCATTTCAGAAATTTCAGGTGTTTGACTTCCAGGCTCTTCTGTGTTGATGTCTCCTGGACTTGTTTTGGGTGGTGTGAAGGTCTGGGATTGCATCTTGATCCTTGGTTTTGTCATTTTTGAAGATCTGTTGGCTTCCTGGAGTGCAGCCTCACTCTCCTGATTGTGTGTGAGTGGCAGGGAGAGTCTGCAGATCCACAGTGCTCAGTGCAACCCCTGTGCTGGTGAGTGTTGGTGAGGTAGGGTCCCAGATGCTCCTGATCTTTGTTGCATTCAGTTGGCTCCCAGGCAAGTGTGGGAAGGGCGGGGGAAGCTCGCCAGCGTTCCTGAGACTGTCTGGGGGTCGGCCCAGCTTTCACAAGAGTAGGCGGGATGTATGTCGTGCTCACTGAGGCTTCAGATACTGCCCAGGAGAGAGTCTCCTTCCCCTGCTGGAAGGAGAGTGTGAGGGTGGACTCCTCAAGGCCTCTGCCTCTGTCCAGGTTTCAGCTGAGCTCCCAGGGGTGTGCGAGTTGTTCTGAAAGTGACCAGCAAGGCCCCAGAAGTTGTCCAGGGCTCCTTGTGCCTCACACACTAGTAGGGGAGGCACCAGAGTAGCTCACCGGGGTTCCTAAAGGTGTTTGGCATTCAGCCCAGCCCCCCAGACACACTATGGATGTGGCCAGTATCCCCTGAGCCCCCGGAGGATGCTCAGGGTTCTGCCTGCCTTGCACGCTGGTCAGGGAGGTGCCGCCACGTTTCACTGGGCTTCCTGAACATGTCCGGGATTCAGCCCCACCACTGTCTGGGTTTCTGCCTGGTCCCAAGCCGGTGTGTTTGGCTGGCAGCAGCTCACCCAAGTTCCCGAGGCCATCTGAGGTGCAGCTCAGCTCCGCCAGGGGGACATTCATTACTTCTGCAGTGAAAAAAATAATGACAAAAAGAAAAAACATAAAAAGAAACAACTAAGACTTCGGAGGTGCTAACTGAGTCAAGCATCCTTGAAGCATTTCACGATACATTTGTGTAGTCACAGAAACGCTCTGAGATACAGGAGTTAATGAAGGACTCCAACCTCACAGATGTCCATAGTCTGTCTTACCACGTTATCAGTTACAGTTTGGATTTCTCTGCTGTGATACTGGTTCCTCTGGGCTTGCACTTTGGGACATCTTCCAGTAAATGTCACTCTGTGTCTGCTTGTGCATCTCTTCAACTGGCGAGCAAAGGGTCATCTGTGCCTCATTTCTCTGATCTAAGAAGAGTTAGTGACTTTTGGTTTGTTGAGCTTTCTTCTTGTTGTGGGAACAGGAGTGATGACTTCCAAATTACTTACATGCCAGATTGGAAACTAGAAATCATGAGTTAAATGTTTGAAATGTAAATTTATAGTGTTGTTTGTGCCTATTTTGCTTCCCATGAGAGTTCTAGTCACTGAAAGATGAGCTATCATTTCTCTATTAAAATAAACTTTCAAATTAAATTTAAATCTACATCTATCAGTATGCATTTTATATTAAATATTCGGATATTTTTCTATTATACTGAAAGTTTAAGGAAAAATTATACAGATAAATCACTTACTTAGAAGTGTAACCCTGAAACCTCCTTTGCTTGCCAAATCAACACTCATATAATATATGTACATTATATATATATATATATATTTTACAAATCTCTACATTGAGCTGAGCATGGTGGTGCACTCCTGTAATCCCAGCAATCAGGAGACTGAGGCAGAGGATCACTGCAAGTTCTAGGTCAGCCTGGGCTACAAAGTGAGTTTAAGGCCAGCCTGAACTGCATAGTTAAAACTCTGTCTCAAAAAGGAAAAAAGCAAAACAAACAAATCTTTAAATTATTTGACATATAGATGCTAAATACCTCTTTTATAGTATCATTTAAATACTTTTTCTAGCACAATCATGAAAGATTAACATATATACAACAGTAAGAAACATATCATCAGAGGAAAATGTTACACTAGTAGCATCTGTGCCTATTTTCATATAGTGACAAAAAACTAAGTTATTTATTTTCACATTTCCTGTGCATTAATTTGAACATTTTTGCAATTTAAAATTTGACTGTGGGACATGAGGGGTATAAATATTGGAAAAAACATAAGCATAAATCAGATTGAGGATGGTGAAAATATTAACAATATTAATAAATGTAGAAGTATAAATTGCTTTGTAAATTTAAGGTTATTAATGTTATTGTCACTTTTGTATTTCATGGAATGATGCACATAATAGGTTACACTGTTAATGGTGTTACAATGGTTGATTTCAACAACATTAAAATATTTGGTGATAGGGAATATTAAAAAAATATTTAAAAAGTTTGAGAACTTCAAACGATGATATCCTTTTATAGGGGCTGTAAAATAATTCAAATATAAAATATCTGTGTCAAATTAAATAAATCTGAAGTGTAAATTTGCCAGTGTTCAATGCCACAGATGTTTGAGGGGCTTGACCATGGGTGTAAGGTGCCTCTTGATTTGAATTCAACAAGTTCTTTATAGGAATTGAAAGTGCTTGTCATGGTACTCACTTAAATGGCCCTGAGGCAAAGTTTCCTCTAGTTGTTTTACTTCCTGAATTTTTAAAGGAAGGAAGGAAATCCATAGCATGCAGAGAATATTTTCTTCATTACACGATCAAGAGTATTTTTGTTGTTGTTGCTTTTATTGATGAAATTTAGAGCCATACCTTAGTAATGCAAAATATTACATTTTCTTCATGTGTTCTTTTCTCCATCATATGTAAGTAAAAATATACAGCTGAAATCTACTAAACCAAAACCCTAATGTTAATACTTTCAGGTCAAATAATTCTTATTCTTAATAAGGCTTCTGGAGAAAAATAAGACTCAAAATTTGTGTATTTCTCCTCCTGCTATCTCTTTTTTTTCAATATTGAGATGAAGTATGTAAGAGATAATTTAGAATAACTTTCTGTATAATATTCTTATGAATATTTAAAACAATTTTATTTCTGTTTTGGTTCAAAATTCTTTTGAGTCTTACAACATATTCTTTCATTTCTTGGTTTGCAGAAGCATAAAACCTATTGTAACATTAAAAAAAATACTTTAAAATTAAATGAATGTTATTATATACTATGACAGATATTGTGTTCAACATTAAACTATATTTCCATTAAATATTTTAAAAATAAAACATTTTGGGTTTATCCCCTGTTAATCATCTTAGAAATAAGTCCTATTTAAAATTGTTTTAAAAGAGATGAAAAAAGAGTTGAGAAGTATTATGAACATGGATCCTCACAAGAAATGTAAACATTATGTACTGCAAGCATGTACTAATAAAAAAGTAAAATTGATTCAAGTGTTCATAAGAATATTAGGCAGAAACATCCTAAAATATCTTTTATATTAGTCTAAAGTTATATCTTCTTAATAAGTTAATTTCTTCTGTTTCAGGTTTTTAATTATGTCTTTAATTTATTCATTCAATATTTATATTTAATGATTACAATGTAGAACGGTTATTTTAATTAAACGAAGTTTTACTGGCTTTCTCCTTCAGTTTATTCTTCATCTCAGTTCAGTAGTTTTACATGTTCACATGACCTATATTTTAAATGTAAGGTTTGTTGTAGGCTGCCTCAGTTTTATAGAAAAAATATCCATTAGTCCTGTATTTGCTTCAAATTTCTTTCAAGTACTTTGATCTAAAGCATATTCTTTGGTAAACCCTCCAATACGATCCTGTGCACTTATTAATTTCCAGTAAGATAAATGATTACAATAGTCTTCTGATCGTGTCAAAACAGTAGGAAATGCAGATGTCCCAGTGGTCAAAACCCAACCAATGGGCAACAGGGCACTGGGTAACATTTGTATAGTGAATTTCCAAAGTTGATTACAAGGGATTAAGAAGTGGCTGAAAATGTAAGAAATTTATAGGACTTATAACAGTAGCATAACAATTTATATGCCTGAATGCTACAGATTTTGCTATGAAAACTGTCATATTTTCATTTTAACAGTTTTTCTCTTTGTGCAATGGGTTTATAATGGTTTAGTTTTCAAAAGGGAGCACAAGCACACAGTCAAATGGTGATGGACTAGTCATATAATTTCCTACATGATGATCAGCAATACGAAGCATTCATTATCACCTCTGATGGATAAAACATAGCTTCTTCGACCTAATTATTTGTGCTTCAGATTAAATAGTAATAGATATGACTGCTATGCAATGAGAGCTAGAATAGAGAATAAAGAGTTAACTATTTTACAGGCAATTCACCTAAACCAACATGTATTAACTCTTTTAATACTGTGATTTAATACTGCAATACATGACTGTCTGATGTGTCTCAGAAACTCTTCTAGCCATGGGGACAGAGAAGTGAATAAAGCATATGATATTGCAGTATTTTCAAAGCTAATATCCAGTGAGAGTATTAAAGGAAAGATTTTAAATAATGATAATAATATGCATTCAGTTAGCATTCAGTGCAATGTTGAAAAATTAAGTGGTGCATGGGAAGAGTGAGAGAAGCTGGGTCAAGGTAAACAAGAAGTTCTTTCAGCAGAATGGAGAGCAGAAATCAGTATACAGATCCAGCTGAGCAGTGTTCTAGACAGAAGCAACAGCCTGTGCTCAGCATATTATGTGAAATGGTGACTGATAAATTCATGATGGTAAAATTTCTTACTGAAATTGTGTATCCATAATGCTTTATAGCAGTTTTCTTTTTCTTTTTTTTTTTTTTTTTTTTTGGTTTTTCTCCGGTACCGGGAACCGAACTCACGACCTTGCGCTTGCCAGGCAGGAGCTTTTGCTAGACACTCAAATCTAAAACAGGAAGGAACTGAGACCTGATAATTTTGTAGAGGAAGGGATGTTAAGAGAGGAAAGGATACCAAAGAACAGTGAA
>NW_004956196.1:0-2129 GCF_000276665.1 Chinchilla lanigera
CTGAAAGCTGCCAAAACCACTTGAATGAAGCTGAAGATAGAATTTCAGATTTTGAAGACGACAAGGCAGCTAGCAACAGTGAAACAAAGGATCTCTTAAAATCAACAAAGAACTACAAAAAATCAATCCAACAGCTGCAAGATGAGGCAAAGAGGAATAATGTATGACTAATAGGAGTCAATGAAACTTCAGGAGGCAACACAAAAGACATAAAAATATTTGCAGAAATAATCACAGAAAATTTCCCAAGTATGGAAACAAAACCTGATATACAGGTAAATGAGGCCTATAGAACAACTAACCATTACCAAAATAAAATTACACCCAGACAGATAATAGTCAAGATCCCAGATCTTCAGCAAAAGAACAGAATATTAAAACCTGCTAGAGAAGAAAAACAGATTACCTACAAAGGAAAGCCCATCAGAATCACGGCAGACTTCTCAACACAAACCATCCAATTGAGAAGAGCTTGGAGCGAAGTATTACAGGTCCTGAGACAAAATCACTTCCAACCAAGACTGATGTGCCCTGCCAAACTCTCCATCAGATTCAATGGAGAAATAAAATATTTCCACTACAAAGAATAAATGAATAACTTCATGAGTGCCAAACCATCATTGCAAAGAGTACGCAAACATATTCTAGACAGAGAAAAAAATGACTACAATTTCAAGAACAACAATAGAAAGGAACCATCAAGAAGAGCAAGCAATTAAACAGAGGAAAAGTAGGATCCAACAGCAAGTAGATAACATGACAATGATAAGTCAACACATATCAGTTATAACCATAAATATACATGGCCTCAATTCACTGGTCAAAAGAAGCAAACTGGCAGAGTGGATTAAGAAACAAAATCCAACAATATGCTGTATACAGGAAACACATTTTACTCAAAAGGAAATCTATAGACTGAAAGTCAAAGGCTGGAAAACAACCCTCCATGCAAGAGGAACGCAGAAAAAAGCAGGTGTGGCTATTGTGTTTGCAGACAATGTAAACTTCAAACCAACAACAATCAAAAGAAATAAAGAAGGACACTACATACTTGTCAGGGGAAAACTGCAAGAGGATGAGATAACAATCATAAACATGTATGCACCAAATATCAGAGCATCAAACAATATAAGACAAATCTTAACAGACATGAAAACCCATATAATTAATAATACTATTATAATAGGGGACCTCAATATCCCTTAGACACAAAGAGATAGGTCAACTGGACAAAAATTCAGCAATGAAATAACAGATCTGAACCAAAGCTGTGAACAAATGGACTTAGTAGATGTACACAGAGTGTTCCACCCCACAACATCAGAATACACATTTTTCTCAGCTGCACAGGGGACTTTCTCTAAAATAGACCACATTCTAGTCCATAGAGCATACCTACCTAAATGCAAAAGAATTGAAATTATCTCATACATATTATCTGACCACAGTGCAATGAAATTGGAAATTAATGACAAAAGGAACTCCAAAAACTCCATAAACATTTGGATATTAAGCAATAACATCCTGCACAACCATTGGGTCACAAAAGAAATTAAAGAAAAAATTTAAAAATATCTACAAACAAATGAAAATGTAAATACAACTTACTGGAATCTGTGGGATGCAATGAGAGCAGTCCTCAGAGGGAAATTTATAGCAGTGAACTCATATATAAGGAAAACAGAAAGAGAACAAATAAATAGCCTAATTCTGCACCTCAAACTTTTAGAGAAAGAAGAACAAGTCAAGCCCAAAGCCCAAAGAGGGGAGATTATAAAGATCCAGGCAGAAATTAATGCAATTGAGATGAAGAAAACCTTACAAAAAATAAATGAATCAAAGAGTTGGTTCTTTGAAAGAGTAAATAAAATTGATAAAACCCTAGCCAACCTTATCAAAAAAAGGAAGGAAAGAACTCAAATTCATGCAATAAAGATGGATGAAATTACTACAGATTCTACAGAAATTCAGAAGATCACTAATACCAACTTTGAAAATCTTTACTCCCATAGGATAGAAAACTCAGAAGAAATGGACAGATTCCTAGATATGTATGAATTACCAAGGTTGAGTCAAGAAGATATAAAAATCCTGAACAACCAAATGTCAATTAATGAGATTGAAAATGT
>NW_004956196.1:3079-4327 GCF_000276665.1 Chinchilla lanigera
AAAGCCAGCTCCCCAGTCTCTCTCAGCTCCTAACAGCCTCCTCCTTCTTCTCCAGGTCTGCCTTTATGCTGTTGGCAACAGTCCTTAGGTGGGCCTCCCACACCCAGCACCACACTTACTCAGTTCAGCTGGGGGTTATGAGTTGATCACCAGTTATCAATCCACTACAGATGGTCTTTACCTCAACCTGATCAAAGCCTTCTATGACAATCCAATGGGCAACATCATTCTAAATGGAGAAAAACTGAAAGCTTTTACATTAAAATCAGGAAAACGACAAGGATATCCGCTGTCACCACTTCTGTTCAACATAGTTCTGGAACCATTAGCCAAAGCAAGTAGACAAGAGAGAAAAAAAAGGAATAAGGATAGGAAAGGAAGAAGTAAAACTATCACTGTGTGCAGATGACATGATACTTTACATGGGAGACCCCAAAAACTCCACAAGAAGACTCCTTGAATTAACAATCAACAAATTCAGTAGTGTAGCTGGATACAAAATCAACACCCCAAAATTGATAGCATTCATATACATAAACAAGAAACAAACTGAGAAGGAAATGAAGGAAGCCATATCTTTCACAAGGCATCTGAGAAACTGAAATATTTAAGAATTAATCTAACCAAAGAAGTATAAGATCTATTCATTGAAAACTGCAGTACTCTGAAAAAAGAGATTGAAGAGGATTTCAATAAATGGAAAAATATCCCTTGCTCATGGATAGGAGGAAACAACACTTCAAAAATGGCCATACTAGGAAAATTGTTGTACAGATTCAATGAAATTCCCATTAAACTACCATTAGCGTACCTCACAGATCTAGAGAAAACATTCCTTAAATTCATCTGGAACCAGAACAGACCCAGAATAGCAAAAGCAATCCTGAGCAAAGAGGACACATCAGGTGGAATTGCAATCCCTGACCTGAAATTATACTACAAAGTCACTGTCATAAAATCAACATGGTACTGGCCAAAAAACGGATGTGAGGATCAGTGGGACAGACTAGAGGACACAGATACAACCACAAATTAGATTAGCCATCTAATCTTTAATAAAGTGGCCAAACAATAGAACAATTGGAAGAACGATAGCTTCTTTAATAAATGGTGCTGGAAAAATTGGCTTGCTACCTGCCAAAGACTGAAAATAGACCCAAGTCTATCACCATGCACTAAACACAAGTCAAAATGGATCACAGATCTTAATATTAAAACAGGAACATTAAATCTATTGGAAGAGAAAGT
>NW_004956197.1:0-6811 GCF_000276665.1 Chinchilla lanigera
ATGTCTGCTTTGCTTAGTGGTGGGGCATCAGCACACCATCTGGGGTTTTCCAGAGAGTTGGCCGTGACAACACTAATATCACACCAACTAACAAGTCAGGAGAAGTCTGTTGGGATGCCAATAAAAAGATAATAAAAGAACGCTGTTCTCTTGCTAATCTGGTTTGATCTGTGAGTATATAGTAAAATATATCTAGTATAATGTGTAAGCTACACATGCTTTGTACACCCATCTCTAAAGATTGCTTTTTTCAAACAAGACTTTCGTAAATACTAAAGAGAGAGAACACTATATGAAGTTGACAGATCCATCTGCCTTGCCAGGAAACCCAAGAATCTGCCTTAAGATTCTGCCATGAGAGCTGAGGCTCTTACAAGGCTGCACAAAGAATGGAATAAAAAGGCAGCTTGCTGCAGCTCCAGGAAAGCTCAGAGACTCAGGCAACATTCTCCTCTAAAACGCAGGTAGACTAAAGGATGATCAAGATGTCACATAGGTGATATATTTATGGAACTGTTACCTACAACCACTTAAAGGCCAGAACTATTTTCTAGAAAATAATTTAGTCCCAGTAGCAACTGATGATGAATAACCATTAGAATAGCTAAATAACATGCTCAACACTCTAAATAACTAAATAACATTCTCAAAAAAGATTTCATCTTTTCACTGAATTTTCACAAAAGATTTGCTTAGATTTTAATTTTGTACACATTCTTATTTTTAAAAACATGGAAAGAGAAGAAAGAGAGAAGGAAAGAGTGGAGGAGGGAGGGAGGGGGCAGACAAATCACTAAGAGTCAGGGGCATAGCCTGGTAGCACAGAGCATGTTTACCATGGGCAAAGTCCTAGGTTCAATCCCCAGCAGCAAAACAATATATATAAATAATTCAATAAAAAAGAAGAAGAAAGAATGAGAGGGGAAAAGGGTATATGAATGCTGATACCTGGAGACATTGAAATAGTTTCATTTTTTAAAGTCAGTACTGTACACTTAACTAATTCTCACTCATCTGTTACTACTTCCTGTAAAAAAAAATAATGATTTTATTATAAACCACATGGAACAACCTGAAATGTTATTTTATACTCTAAACCAAATTCACTATTAATGGTGCACAAGAAATCTGGAGTGGTTTTTGAAAGACTGTAAGTCACCGTGCCCTGAATTAACCAGGAAGCCTTCTCTGTATCTTCTGTCACAAAAGAATACTGGCATTGGGGGCTATGACTCAGCAAGTGGTAGGTGCCTGCTAAGCAAGTGTAAGGTCTTATGCTGCAAAAATAAAAGCAATTACAAAAGAATTCTGTGTGGAAAAAGATCACAGCCTAAGAAAGATTGAAAGCATTGAGATCAATGTATTTTGTCAGAATTTCAGAGATGAGCCCTTTATCGGTAACTTACCTATGCAATTCCTCAGCCCAGCCTCCCAAGTGGAAAAGCAGAACTTCAATAAGGTAAGAAACTCCTATCCACCCTCACATTCCAGTGTACTCAGCCATACCTCTCTGACTTGGGAGATAAGCTTTCCTGGGCTAGAAAAGCAAAGCATTTAAAAGTGTTCTATCTACTTTAAGATAAATACCATCAAGGGGCCTATCACGAAATGTAAACACAGGGCAGAGTTATACTTCAGTAGCAGAGAATGTGCTTAGCACACAGGAGACTCTGGGTCCAACCTCTAGCACTGGAAAGAAGGAAAAAATCAGACTGAACAGACTAAATGAAAGAAGTTACTCTTCTTTGCAGAACACAATTATTCTTTGCATTAACACTGTACACTTCTGCTTTTGCTAGACCTCAAGGCCTTTTACTCTTAGCCCGGGGCTGGGGATTTAGCTCAGCGGCAAAGCGCCTGCCTGGCAAGCGGAAGGTCGTGAGTTCGGTTCCCCGTACCGGACAAAAACTCTTAGCCCCGAAAAAAATAATCGAAGTTGCACATACCTCTTTATATTCATGAGAGTAATTTGTTTGAAGTTACCAAGGCCAGTTTTACACACTTCCCTAAAGGATGAAAGGAGGGTGAGATTACTGGTTGTGCCCTTTTGAGATTTCCCATTATCCCATTAGGGGTGGGCCATCCCCTCCCACTACAAAGACTAAGAGTAAGACTACTAAGACTAAAGACGCTTCAAGGCCAGATCCCTGGAGTCACCTGATAATCCCCTTCACAGTCAATAAATGCCGAGGTTCTGACTGCCTTGTGGCCTTCTGTTCCTAGAGAGCACCTGGTGGTCCCAGATCCCTGCTATGCACCCCGCTACTTTGTCTCTTGCTCTTTCTTTCCTTTCCTACCATGCATCATAACCCAGACAGGAGACTGGAACCCACTGCAGGGGTCTCCAAAAACTGAGACCATGGAATAGTCTCTAATAAATAGGAATTCAATAAATCATCGTTATCAGCCAAAAGGTTCAGGGCACAGTCAAGAGGTACTGTTGAACCTGAAAATGTCACTAATAACAAACTTGGCCACAATTCTCACCTTTAAGCTAAAATCTCCAATTTTCTGTCCCTGCCCATACTCCTTACCAGATAGCCACGCAGCATCTTCACTTTGGATGTGACACTTCAAACTCAACACATTTGAAAAGTGAACCAAGGTCCCTGCTCCTCCCCAGACCTGCTCTTCCGGCACCAGCTACCCTCTCAGTGAGTGGCACAGCCATCCACACAGTTCCCACGTCAGGAATCTTACAGATGTGCTGCTGAGTTCTAGCTCTGCCTTTCCTTGTACATTCCGTCCCCTTGTCCTGTTGTCTTACCACACACCTGTTGAATGAGTCTTCTTCCTACATCTGCACTGGCACAGACATGTGAGTTCATGCCCCTACTATCCTCTGAACAACTTCCTACCATGGCTCATGTCCAGAGGTCCCCCCCAAAGCCGCATGTACTTGTAGGTGGGGCTTTTGGAAAGTGTTGAATCAGGACTGTTACAGCTGACTGCTGTTAGGAGGTGGAGCCTGACCAAAAGAGGGGGGTTTCCAGAGGCATAACCTGGAAGGGTGTATCTTCCTCTCCAGTCCCTCCCTTCTCCCTCTCTCTGCCTCCTGGCTGCCATGTGAGCAGCTTTTCCTCCACCATGCCCTTTCCTCTTTAGAGCCAGCTGACCACAGACTGAACCATGAACCAAAATTGACCTTTCCTCCTTTAAGTTGTGGGTGTTGGGTACTGTGTCCTAGAGGTGAGAAAGTAACTAAGACACTTCCCAACCAATCTCATAGTGGATCTACTATTATCTGCTTCCAATCCCCTGGTTACAGAGCAATTTTTGAAGCTAGGCAAGGTGTTCACACCTGTAATCCCAGCACTTGGGAGGCTGAGGCAGGAGGACTGCTTTGACTTCAAGGCCAGCCTGGGCTACAAAGTGAGCTTGAGGCCAGCATGAACTGCACAGTGAAACCCTGTCTCAAAAAGACAAAAAAATAAGCAATCTTTAAGTTATAAATTGTGGGAATTAGCACAATGTGTCTATGTGTGTACATGTGCAGAAACCTTACCTATCTTACGTAGCACTAGATTTCTGGAGTACCTACCTAGCACACAGAAGGTCTACAATGAATCACTATAAATGCTCAGTCATTTGGTAAGTATTCCTGACTAAAAGACTGCAACATACTTTTTATCCTAATCATGACTATTACCAAGCTCAAAGACTTACTGAGGTATTAATAAACACTTAGCAGTAGTTTACCTACAAAAGTAATCCAAAATAAAAGGTCTGCCTGCGCAGGGCCAATAACTGAGATAAGAAGGAGCTGCTACCTAATAAAGTAGTAAACTAAAAGATGGTACCGTACAAATACAAACAAAAGCATACATCATGTAAGTTAGTGTTGTAAAAAACAACCCACAAAGGAGATACTTGAGTTGGACTATGAAAGGATGAGAATATAAACAAAAAGGAAGGCCCTACAAGGGGCTGGGAGTGTAGCTCAGTGACACAGGAGGTCCACAGCACGTGTGCAAGGCCTTGGGTTCAATGCTCAGCACCAAAAAAAAAAACAAAACAACCAAAAAAAAAACCTCACCGTAGATGAAAAGCTCTCGCGTGGGTGTGCATATTTATAGGAGCACAGACCATGTGTGAACAGGTCTGACATAAAGGGAGGGAAATAAAAGGCCAAAGAGACTGAGCTGATCACACAACAGGTTTATTTTTAAAAGGTTAAGGCTGAATACTTCACAGGCAACACAGGATGAAAAACAATGAAATCTGGATAAAGGGGTGAAGAACTGATATGATTAGGAATAACAGCCCTAACTCGACTGGGCCAGCAACAGTATTTGAAGTACGTTCTGATTTAAAGCCCATTACAACACTGCAGCCTAAATACTACTACTACTGCCTCAGTCTACATATGCAGAACATGAGTCTTCACAAGCATGTGCAAGTTCAAATTGAGCTGGTAAATGATAGAAGTGGAGTCTGAACACAGCAAATGGACCGCTCACGCATCCAAGAGGCAGAAGTCTTCCGCAGTGATGACATGACACTGAGGTTTAAAGCCTCAGAGGATGGGGCAAATCAAGGCCACACAGTCAGCAAAGCAGCAGCTGTAGTCAGGGAGGCCAGAGGCAAGCACAGCAAGGTGAGGGTAGAGGTGATGACATTGAAACAGAGCAGTGCAAGACAGAATGCTGTGGGGAAGAGGCAGGTTTGAAAGTGAAAAATTACAGAGTTGTTGGGATTCAAAGATGAGTCACAGTTCCTAACATTAGCCATAAAAAGCACCTGGGAACTGGGTCAACTGGAAAGTGAGTATGTTTTTCCACTTAGATCTTCTGAAGGCGTCCTTCAGAAGATCCAAGATGGAAAAGGTGTCCACGTGAAAGTGTGCAACAAGCAGTGGGAGCAATGAGACCAAAGCTTGGTTACAAGAACAGGCTACACTAACACCACAGAGATCCGTTTTATGTGGGTATGTATTTCATAAGCCAAAGAGGACATTGGTTTAGTACAGAAAACTAACAACTGTTACCTAAAAAGAAAAAAAAAAAAACTTCTAATAACCTAACACTCCCCCTTCAACACAATAACAAGTTCCCAAAGTGACCCTAGCAACACTTGTGCACAGGTTAGGCAGCTCTTGTAGAGATCCCTACAACACAGCAGTTCCTTTTGCTTTTAAGAATAAACCTCTGAATTACCCTTTTTGGTTAACTGTTTGCTCCCTCCAGAAACACACAGCATGTTGTTTAAAAAATCCATGCAGTGCCACAGGCCTGTAATTCCAGCACTCTGGGAGGCTAAGCCATGAGGATTGCAAATTGGAGCTCAGCAACTTAGCAACTTGCCATGATCCTCTAAATAATGATGATAGATAGATAGATAGGTAGATAGATAGATAGACAGACAGACAGACAGAAAGACAGAGATAGACAGACAGATAGATAGAGGCACAGAGAGAATGGGAATGGGCTGGCTAGGGATAGCTTGGTGTGAAGGCCCTAGGTTCATTCTCCAGGCAAATAAAGAAAGGAGGGCGGGAAGAAGGGAGGAAGGAAAGATAGATGGGGGGTTTTTTTTGTCTTTTTGAGATGGGGTCTCACTATGCAGTTCAGGCTGATCTTAACTCACTTAACTCACAGACTTACCTCAAACTCACAGTGATCCTCCTGCCTCAGCCTTCCAAGTGCTGGGAAAATGCACAACCATGCCCAGCTCAGTAGTCATTTACCATGATATTATAAGAAAAAGGGGAAATCCTGACCCTCAAAGACACTTCTAACAATTCTTACTCCTCTCAATTTCTTAGCTTTAAGACAGGCTCATCAACAGATCCAAGGAAATTCGTGTCTGAACTGTGGCTAGAGGATCTCTAAGGATTCCCACCTGTCAGGGGCCAAGGCAAGGAGAACCTGCAATGTGAGGTAAGGCCACCGGGCAGGTGTCAGCTTAGCTGATCTGTGCCTCTCTAATGCACTCCAACCACGTCAGGGAAGCCACCCAGCAGCAACCCCAGGACAACAGAGGTTAAAGAGATCAAGGGGACCCACGCTCACGCCCGTTTTCCGCTTCTTCCTACCAACCAGAGACTCAGTTCACCATCTGCCACAATCCTTACACCTAAGAGGATGAAAATAAGTAGAAAGGAAGCATTACAGTTCACATTTGTTTCAGGAACAGTAAGATATAAAGCAATACTATAATGATGCTGTAGTTTGAATTTCAAGGAACACAATTCCTTTAATAGAGCTGAGGTATAGGACACTGGTGTGATTTCTGTACTCTTTACTCTGGATTAGTAACAGAACAAAGTAATGAAACTTCTCAGGCTCTGGACTCCTAAGAGCAGGCCTGGGCCAGCCTGCAGCAGGGTGTGATTGCCCGGGGCCCTGTCATCTCACCCCTGGGAAAGCACACACCAGATGGGAGCCACATGCAAGCTGTACATAACCAGGGCACAAGGCCCCAGGAGAGTTAAATGGCACCTGCCCTGTGAAGCAACCCAGTGTTCCAGATTAGGCAAGGGAAAGAAAATACATGTCTTGAAACACGTTCTTATGTCTACCTAGTGTGGAAGCATTATAAAACATAGTGAAAAGTAACCAGCTAGGTGTGGTGGTGCACACTTGAAATTCCAGCACTTTGGGAGGCTGAGGCAGGAAGATTGCAACTTTGAGTCCCGCCAGGTATACAGAGTCTAAGGATGACCTGGACTATACCCCAAAACACCAAAAGAAAGAAAAAGAAAGGTTTACCCAATGGAGACTATCAGGGACCACACCCTGGAAGGGGATTTTGGGCCCCAGGCCCTCCCTCTTCCTCTTTTCCAACTGTGCCACAGCCCCTCCCCCACCCC
>NW_004956198.1:0-1057 GCF_000276665.1 Chinchilla lanigera
AAAACTCCACCAAAAGGCTTATAGATTTAATAACCAAATTCAGTAGCATAGCTGGATACAAAGTCAACCCTCAAAAATCAATAGCATCCCTGTACATAAACAACAAACAGACTGAAAGAGAAATTAGTGAAACCACACCTTTCATAATAGAATCTTTAAAAATGAAATACTTAGGAATCAATCTACCAAAAGAAGTAAAAGCTCTATGCAGTGAAAATTACAGTATTCTGAAAAAAGATATTGAAGAAAATTTCAGAAAATGGAAAGATATCCCTTGCTCATGGATAGGAAGAACCAACATTGTGAAAATGGCCACATTCTCAAAACTGTTGTACAGATTCAATGCAATACCAATTAAAATGCCATTAGCACACCTCACAGATCTAGAGAAAACATTCCTAAAATTCATCTGGAACCAGAAGAGGCCTACAATAGCAACAGAAAACCTGGGCAACAAAGGAAAAGCAGGAAGCATCATAATCCCTGACAAAGCTACTGTGATAAAATCAGCATGGTACTGGCAAAAAAACAGACCTGAAGATCAATGGACCAGATTAGAAGATGCAGACCCAACTACAAACACGCTCAGCCACCTTATCTTTGACAAAGGGGCCAAACATGGAAAAAAGATAGCCTCTTTAATAAATGGTGCTGGAAAAACTGGCTTTCCACATGCCAAAGACTAAAACTAGACCCAAGCCTATCACCATGAACTAAAGTCAAAATGGATGAAAGATCTAAATATCAAAACAGAAACACTAAATTTATTGGAAGAGAAAGTAGGTAAAAAATCTTCAAAGACATAGGGGTAGGTGAGAGTTCATGAACAAAAACCAAACTGCATGGAAAATACTTCATAGAATCAACAACTGGGCTCTCACCTTATTTAAAATTGCATCAAAAGAAATCACAATAGAATAAAAAGAAAACCCACAAATTGGGAAAAAATTTTAGCCAACTGTCCCTCAGACAAAGGACTCTTGTCTAGAACATATAAAGAATTAAAAAAATCAGGCCCTCAAAATTCAAAGACCCAATCTAAAAATGGGCATCTGAG
>NW_004956198.1:2067-3600 GCF_000276665.1 Chinchilla lanigera
TCTTACATCTGGTAATCTGAGGAACTTCATTGAGGATAACAATATGTAATATAATATGTAATTATTATAACAATATGTAAATGATAGGTTTGAAACCCCATATCATTTTTAATGTCCTGGCTTTGTTTTGTTTGTATTTTGGTATTGCTCTTTTTATTTTTTTACTATTCTCTTTAAAAGAAAGAATGAACAAAAGAAAGAAACAAAGAAAGAAAGAAAGAAAAAGAAAAAAGAGAGAAAGAAAGAAAGAAAAAAGAAAGAAAGAACATCATATATAAAAATTACAATCAGCTTTGCCCTTCAAACAAATGCTGGGGTACAGGATGCCTGTACAGCCAGGGGGCAGGGCAGGGCCCCAGGCAGGAGCCAAAGTAACAAGATCAGTGAGCTATCAGGGCCACAACAAAAGTCTTCAAAATGCCTAAAAGCTTATTAAGATGTAAAAACCAAATCTTATAAAAATTCAGTGTTAACCCAAGCTATGTTGTCTTACAGAGATTCCACAAATGCTGTTAAAAGATAAAAAGATCTATGTAAGTAATAATTTAACTCAAGTCATATTGTCTTGCAGAGAGAGATCCCACAAGCACTGATTAAAAGAAAAAGGTTTAACTAAGTTAAAAAGCATAAAGAGAAAAAAATGTAAAGAGGACTGAGCTACAGGCTATTTAAAAGGGGCATGAAGTTACCAGTATTCTTAAGATAAAATAAAACACAAAAACATTAATTATAAATAAAAGCTTTTTATTCCTTCTAATTCTAAGAGATATCTGTTAATTGACCTACAAAATAGTTCTGAGTAGTCTATTTATAAGTACAAACTAAAAATTATAAAAAGCTTATTATAATCCAATTTGTCCAAATACATCTGAGTGCACTCTGATTTTATAAACAAATTGTCTTATGTGTGTGTGTTTGTCTCTCTGTCTAATCTGTAAACAGTGGTTTTATTTAAGCTCAGTCATTTTTTCCTTTTGTTTGCATTTTTGGATTTTTGAAACATTTGTCTGTAATTCAAGTTGGCTTACAGATAAATGTCATAAATTAAAGCCCTGCTTCGATCCAGGTTGCCAACAGATCGATATGATGTTAAAATTGGTTTTATACATGTAATGCACACTGTGTACAATAATTTGAGTCTTCCATTGTTCAAAAATAATATGTTAGGAGTTATTATCTGGTTCTCATAAGTCATCAAAAATTTGTTAAAATAATTAAATGGGGATCTTTTGTTTTGTTTTGTTTTGTTTTGTTTTGTTTTGTTTTGTTTTGTTAAATGGGGATCTTTTAGGATTAGGGGAACTTCTGAACAGGACTCTCCTTGATGAATAAGGAAGCAGTTGCCTGGAAATATTTCTCCAGTCCTTGTTCATTAATGGGGGCCCCAGTAGTTTCCACAGCCTTATTTGAGACACCCCAGTAAATGTTGTTAAATATATCATTGTAATGTTTTTACATTGATTGTTTTCAAAAGGTTAAGTTTTCTATAAATAAAACAAGGTTTTCTCTCTAGAAGATGTTCTTGGTACAAAA
>NW_004956198.1:4930-6721 GCF_000276665.1 Chinchilla lanigera
TCTCTCAAAAAAATTGGTTTATTTTTGCCTAAAGTGTGCACAACTCCAAGTGATCATATAGACAGAACAATAAATATGCTAAATTTCTTCTAACAAGATTCAGCAGATCAACCTCATATAAAGCATTCATAACTGCTAAATTTCAACAAGACTTCTACCTGAGGCCCATTAGATTAGCTCCCTGAAGAAAGCCTTCTAGCTGTGTTCTTCTCTACATCAACCCTCCTAAGCTCAACGCAGTTAAGATGGAAACTATACCCAGCCTCCCCTAACTGCAGTTATGGATAACTCTTCAGAGAGAAAAATATTGTGCACAGCTAAGTTAGTTATAAATGTTACAGACAACTAAACATGGGTAGGCCCTCAACACAAAAAAACATTTATGGCCAAAGACCAGGCTTTTAAAACAAGAGAATACATCTCTCTTAAAATTCAATTAAACAGATCCTCCTACACTGTGGGATGGGCAACAAGCACAGGAAGCACCCAGAACTCGGCAAGCAGCTGATCTAGAGGAACCCAGATGCCTTGCCCATTCCCCTACACCTTAGGACCAGGCCACTGGGGGATGACAACTACACGGTAGGACCTAGATTAGGACACACATGATGGACAGGTAAGGCTAGAATGAAGGAAAAGTCCAAACTGGGTGGGCTGGAGCAACAGGTGGTAAATTAGATGAACCAGTGTCAGCATTAGGGACAAAGACAAACAGAACAGAAACAAGTGGGTGGGACTTCCTCTTTTCTAAATATAGTTTTATTTTATTTTATCTTGCTTTATCTTTCTTTCATCTTATTTTCTTTTCCCTTTTTTCTTTACTCTCATTTTTTCCTTTTTTCCTTTTTTTTTCTTTTTATTCTAATCCCATCTCCCAAACCCAGAGACCAAATTCAGATAATCCTTCAAATACTCTTCCTTTTCTACCCCCTTCTCTAATTATCCAAACCTTGCATGATCATCCTTTGTCCTCCAACCTTGCTTCTACTTCCTTCTCAGTTATCTTTATCTTACACACCATTCTCCCTAAATTTCCACATCACAGGGTAAATCAACTCTCACAAAGGGAAACTCTTTGCATACAAACTCCTAATTTACAATTGGTTCTTTTTTATACTTTAGACTTGGCTCCTATGGTCTAAAGTACAAAATCAATAGTAACCACAGTTGGTCAATTTCTAAATTGTGCTTGACTGTACTACTATAGCTAGGATGTACTACTATAGCTAGGATGTACTACTATAGCTAGGATGTAATATTTGTTGTAATCATTTATTCTATTTCATGTAACAATATTGGGAAGCTCTGGGGCAATAACCTCACCACAGCCCTACATCAAAAAACTGGGGACTGAGCCAAACAGAAACCAACATCAAACTCAATTAATTGGCAAGGTAGGATCTTGGGAAAGACACAAACCAAAAGTCTTCTACACAAAGAAGATATCCCGGAAGAATAGACTTTTCTTTGAGAGGCTTTGGTATAGCTACCTACTACAACAACTCACAAATATCATCACAGAAAGCAAAACAAAAATTCTTTGAAATAGAAAATGACAAGAAAAAGGAGAAAAGTGCAATTTTGCTTCAGCCCACCCAGAACAAGTCCAGAAGACATCAACATAGAAGAAACTGGAAGTCACATACCTAAAATGTCTAAAACAATAGCAACTGAAGTAAAGAAACAACCCCATCAGGATATACAGGAAATCAGATCAGAAGTAATATCAGGTTAAAAAAAAAGAAATGACAATCATAATGAAAGAATTGCTCAGCATATCTAAAGAAGACA
>NW_004956199.1:0-6730 GCF_000276665.1 Chinchilla lanigera
CCGGCCTCCGCCTCCGCCTCCGCCTCGGCCTCCGCCTCCGCCTCCTCCATCTCCACCACCTCCACGACCTCCACGACCTCCACGACCTCCGCCTCCTCCGCCTCCTGCACCTCCAGCTCGGCTCCTGCTGGCTCGCTGAAGGACGGGCTCGGCTCCGCTCGGCGCCGCTGGGCTCGGCTCCTCCGCTCCATGGCCACGCTCCGCCTGAGGGCTGCTAAGCCGCTGCGCCTCGGCCCCGGCGTCTGTCCGCTCCGGGCGCTGTCTGCGGATGTTGCTCCGTCTCCTAGCGACCCCGGCCGTCCGTTGGGCTGGGCACGGGGTGGGGGCTCCACACCACGCGCCGCTGGCGGGCTGCACACCACGCGCCGGCAGGCCGGTGGCTGGCGGGCTTCTCGTTCTGGCGCGCGAATTCGCGCTGCCTCGCGGGAACTCTGGACTGTCTCGCGACCCCCCCCCCCCCCCGCACACCCCAGTTACGTGGCGCGCACCTGCACAGGGCCGCTCCCGCAGGGTCGTTACTTTGTGGCCGCCGCTGCTCCTGCAGGGCCGGTACTTTCTGGCCGCCGCCGCCGCTCCTGCAGGGTCGTTACTTTGTGGCCGAGCTGCTGCGCCTTGGTGGGACACGCAGTGGGGGGTGGGCTGACCTCCCCGCTCTGCTGCATGCACTGCCCCACAGGAAGGCAACCGCTTAGGACGCCTCTGGGACCATTCCAGGCCCGGGCGGGGACCCAGGGCTGCCTCCGGGCCTCATCCGCGTCCCCCGCGTCCCGTCCTAGGCCGGCCTCCAGGCTCAGTCTGGCCTCTGGCCCCAGGCCGGCCTCTGGGCTGTGCAGGCCCAAGCTGGCCTCCGGGCCCGTGCTGGGCTCTGGTCCGCATCCTGTCCAGTCCCAGGCTGGCCTGCAGGAGCTGGCTGGCCTCCGGGCCGCGGCCCCGAGCAGTCCCAGGCTGGCCTCCAGGCCATGTCGAAGTCTAGTGCTGGCCCAGGCTGGCCTCCAGCAGTGTCCATGTCTAGGCCTAGGGCTGGCCCCCGGACTGAGCCCAAGTCCAGGCCCAGGCCTGGACTCTGGCCCACATCATGTCTAGTGCCAGGCTGCCCTCAGGTCCAGGCCGGCCTCTGGGCCGTGTCCACGTCCAGTCCCAGGCTGACCTCTAGGCCGTGTCTAAATCTAGCCCTGGCCCAGGCCAGGTCCAGGCCGTGTCCGTGTCTAGGCCTGGGCTGGCCTCCGGACTGCGCCCAAGTCCAGGCCCAGGCCTCTGGTCTGCATCCCGTCCGGTGCCACGCCCAAGTCCAGGCCCAGGCCTCTGGTCTGCATCCCTTCCGGTGCCAGGCCGCCCTCAGGCCCAGGCCGGCCTCCGGCCACATCCACATCCAGGCCCAGGCTGGTCTCCAGGCCCACGGTGGCCTCTGGTCTGCATCATGTCCAGTCCTAGGTCGGCCTCCAGGGGCTAGATGCCTTCGGGGCCTCGTCCACACCCAGCTCAGGCTGGCCTGTCATCCGCATCCTGTCCAGTCCCAGACAGGCCTCCAGGCTCCGGCCAGCTTGCGGGTGCCGTGTAAGTGCAGTCCAGGCTCAGGCTGGTCTCTGGGCCATATCCAAGTCCACAGCCTCCTGGCTGTGTCTAAGTCTTGTCCAGGCCCAGCCCAGCCTCCGGGTCACTTCTGAGTGTAGTCCAGGCCCAGGCTGGCCCACAGCCAGTGTCCATGTCTAACGCCTCCGCTGGCCTGCGGCCCGTGTCCAAGTTCAGGCCCAGGGCTGCCTCCAGGCCACGTCCAAATCTAATCCAATGCAGGCCCAGGCCCCAGGTGGCCTCCGGCGTGTGTCCAGGTCCAGACCCAGGCTGTCCTCCAGGCCTTGTCCGGATCTAGGCCCAGGCTGGCCTTTAGGCCTCTAGGCCTCCTGGCTGGACCCTCTCGGCCTCTCTCAGTGGGCCCTGGCAGCCACTCACGTTCCCGTTGTCTTCCCAGAGAGGATGGCCTGTGCCGGGACAGTTCCAGTGGGTGGAAGCCTACAGGGTGAAAGCATGTGGCCTTTTGCGTTGGGCTGCTTCTACTTAGCACTGTGGTTCTGATATAGGAGATAGGGTGTGGCAAAGCTGGATGGGAGAATGGGTGGAACCTGTCAATTACAAGATCCCAGGGCAACGCCAGAGCCCCGCGTGTAGTTCTTGCGAGCTCCCACGAGATGTGGATGGCGTAAAAGAAGACCGGACTCCATGGGAAGCTTGCTAGCGTGACTTCCCACGGTAGCCCACGCTGTGTTTCTCAGACGCAGCGTGCACTTTTATGTTTGCTTTTCTCTTCCTTTTCTCTTGTTCTGCTGCCCAAGTTCGCTCTGCAGAGCTGGTCTCTCCCATACCCGTTGACCCCTCACTTTTTAAACAGACTTTTTGGCACCGTCTTTGGCTTGTCTCGTCATTGAAGGCAAGAAGGACCTGGAATACTCTTGACTGGCGAGCCGGTTAAAGGAACTCCCCGATAGCGGCTCCTCCTCCACGTGGCACACTGCACAGACCACACCACTTCACCCCTTCTCGGGCCTGCGTAATAGGTGCCCCCTTGTGTTAGGAGAGGCCACCTTCGGGGAATGCACTCATCACTTGATGGCCAGTTGGGGTTTTTTGACTGTAGAGGAGGCAGTATTTTTCCTCTACCCTCTTATGGTATCTTACATCCCACAGAGTAACAGGCTAAAAGAATACGTATTTCATTTAGTAATTTTTACCTGGGCATGGAACATGGCAAATGAAAAATGAATACCCGTGGAAGGAGTTATGACAATTTATGTAGGTAGTAGATTGGAGAAACAGTAGTAACTCAGGAAAATATGATATAATGAGATTTGAGCTAGGACAGTTAGTTTTGGAAAAGTCACTAAGAAGAGAAGGGTTGGTTATTGAGGTCTCACTTGGCCTCTACATCCCAGCTCTAGTACAGTGGTACCTCTGTACTAATTTACAATTTGTTCCAAAGAGTACCAAACAAATTATATTGCTAGTGAGTCGTGAGGCAATTGACACCCACAAGTTCTCCTTGCATGTTGAGTACCAAATAAACATTGAATATCAGGACAAAATGTTCTTGTCAAAATGTGTCCTGTAACAAACTCCAGATGTTTGAAAGCAGTCAAATACCAAGGTATCACTGTAATTAAAATATCTTTCTTCCTCCTTTCAGGAAGAAAAAGGAAGTTTAGACTGTCCTTCTTCCATCTCCCATTTCTTTAACTGCAAATAGTATATATGAAAGTGGCGTATTTTGGGGTAACACATATTGGTACTCTACATCTTCAAATGTTACAGTAAACATTCCCTTTTCATTTGAGCACCTGTTTTCAATATTGAGGGTACATACCCATTAATAAATTTATCAGTTTATTTCTTTACACTTAAGTATTTCACTGATCTCTATTAATGTAGTACAATATCCTTATACCACTAACACAAAATGTTGATAATTAGAAATAGTGAGCCCTCTGATGTTATTCTTTTTCAGAATTGTTTTGGTCATTCAAGATCCCTGCCAATTCAATATGAATATTAGGTTTGGTTTGTGCTTTTCTGCAGAAACAGCTACTGAAATATTGATAGGGATGGCATTAAACCAACAGATAACTTTGAGTAGAATCACAATTTATTTTTATTTTTAGTTTTTTAGAATCACAATTTAATACTAAATCTTCCAATTCATAGACATAGGACGTCTTTCCATTTGTTTAGGTCATCTTTTTTATATCTTTCAGTAAGATTTTATAATTTTCACTTTGCAAGTCTTGCATCTTCTTTTTAAAATGTATTCCTACGTATTTTATTCTTTGTAATGCTGCTTTGGATAAATTGTTTTGTTAATTTATTCCAGATTGTTCAGTGCTAGTATATATAAACAACTGATTTTTGTATATTGAACTTATATTCTGTAATTTCACTGGATTAATTTATTAGCTTTAATAGTGTTTTGTGAACTCTTAAAGGTTTTCTACATAACTCAAGCATATGAAAATTTTACTTTCTCTTCCAAATGTCAATGTCTTCTATTTCTTCTTCTTGTCTAATTTCTCTAACTGTGATTTCCAGTACAATTTGAATAAAATGCTAGGTGTAGTGGTACACATCTCTAATCCCAGCACTTGGGAACCTGAGGCAAGAGAATCTCCACAAGTTCAAGGCCAGATAAAGCTACCCAATGAGTTCAAGGCCGTGTTAGCTACATAACAAGGTCCTGTCTCAAAAAAAAAATGATGAAAGCAGTAAAGCAGCCATCCTAGTCTTCTTGAGATTAAGGGAAAACTTTTCTTTATTTTTTTTCTTTTTCCTTTTTTTTTTTTTTTTTTTTTTTGACAGGATCTTACCATGTAGTTCAGGTTAGCCTTGAACTCACTATGTAGCCCAGGTTGGCCTCAAACTCATGACAATCCTGCCTCAGACTCCTGAGCGCTAAGATTATAGGCGTGTGCCACCACTTCCAGCCAAGGGAAAACTTATCAATCTTACACTTTTTTCTGCTACTTGGGATTCAGCCTAGAGCTATGCACATGCTAAGCAAATGCTCTGCCACTGAGGTACATCACCAGCCCTTTTTACTTTGAGACAGGTATTCCTAGTTGGCCCAAGTTGACCTCGAACTCCCACTTTAGTCTCCCAAGTAGCTGGGAGTATAAATATGCACCACCACATCCAACTGTCTCCCATCACTGATTATAGTGTTTTGGATATTTCATAAATCATTTTAACCATGTTAACGAATTTCCCTTCTATTTCTAGGTTGCCACGTGTTTTTATTTTGAAATGGTGTTTGTATGAAGTTAGGTTTCTATCTCAGCTAAGATAGACATATGGGTATTTTCCCCTAGATTATACTACTGTGGAATAGACTGATTGCATCATTTTGTTATATTTAACCACCTTTGCAATTTAGGAAAGCACTTAACCAAGAAAAAATCTTTATAATACACTACCGGATTTAATTGAATAATATTTTATTGAGTATTTTTGTATCTATATCCATAACATATTGATCTGTAATTTTTTTCTTCTGATGTACCTGTCTGGCTGTTTTATCGTGGTAATATTGACCTTGTATTGTGAGTTAGGACATTTTCTGTCCTTTTTCTATCTTTTGGAGGAGCTTGGCAAGAATTTGTGCAGTGAATAACTATTTGTTGAATTATTGTATTCTCTTCTGAAACAGGTTTCAAATCAAGGCACAAAAACTGACTAACAAATTATAGGTCAGTGTATATAGTGCAGTGGTTTCCATTTTCAGGGAGAGCAAGTTACCACAGATTCAATGGATTCAAGCAACATAGATTCATTATCTTACAGTTCTATAGGCCAGAAAACCAACATGGATCTCAGCTTTGAGGACTCTTTTCTACTTTCTAGAGGCCACATACATTCCTTAGCTCATGGTCCTCTTCATCTATCTTCAAAGCCAGAAATGTTGCATCTTTCTAAATATTCTTAGATTGTTACATGTTTGACTTTTCCACCTCTGTATTCCACTTTGATTTATAAGGATCCTTGTAATCAGAGGTAGCCAAAATGGATAATACAGGTCAGCCAGTTAGGTCAGCTCCATCTGTAACCTGAAGTCCCAATGCCATACAACAGAGCATATTCACAGATTATTGAGATTAGGATATGAACATCACTATTTTGCCTACCATGTAGAATGTAGTCACAAACTGATAACCAATATCTATTAGTTATATAATAATCTGATGCTCAGAAAATGTGCCAGAAACTAAGAGCCCTCAACAGCATTTTATATTGATATACATCTCATTTTTAAAAAATTATATTTTTTCTCTTTTTATTAGTCCATATTGTTTACATGGAATAATGGGTTTCTTTCTGGCATATTCATGCATACATATAGCATACTTTCATTATTTCCATACCCCATTACCTTAATTGTCCTTCTCTTCCCACTTTATGGGATTCCCTTCCCTTTCTCTTCTCTGTATCCCTTCTGTTTTACTTCTCTCTGTCTGTCTGTCTCTCACTCTCTCTCAATTCCGTATGAAAGAAAATATATGATATTTGTCTTCCTGAGTCTAGCTTATTTCACTTAACAGAATGACCTCGAGAAACAATGTGATATTTACATATGTGTATCTGATTTATTTCACCTAACAGTATGTTTTAAGGTGCATCCATTTACCTAAAAATGTTCCAAGTTTATCCTTCTTTGTGGCTGAGTAGTACTCCATTGTATTTTTTTTTTAAACCCACATCTTCTTTATCTGTTCATTGGTTCGTGGGCATTTGGACTGTTTCCAAGATTTAGCTATTAAAAACTGTGCTGCTACAAACATGGGTGTCATAGGTGTGCATATATCACTATGGTATGATCTTTTTCTTTTGGGAAGATATCAAGAAGGGGAACAGCTTTCCCCATCTGAGTATTTTTCCAGAAGAACTGAAAACATAATACTACAGTCATATGCCTATCAACTAAGGAATGGATAAAAAAGATGTGGCATTTTTATACAAGAAACTCGAGGATTCTATAGGTAAATAGAGACCATACTCATAAATGAAATAAATCAGACCCACATGTGTAAACATCGCATTGTCTCCCTAGTGTAAGAACCTGAAAGAGTAAATGCAACCCAAAAGGTACAATACATATTGTGAAAGAAATTGCTCAAAGGGAAGGAACAACTGGAATGAGGTATAGGAGAAAAGAAAGAAAGAAGCAAGGCTATACATATACATATATATATACATA
>NW_004956200.1:0-1406 GCF_000276665.1 Chinchilla lanigera
TCACCCCAGAAAGAGTGGCTGTCATCAAGAAGTCAACCAATAATAAATGCTTGCAGGGCTGTGGGGAAGAAAGTACTCCTCTCCACTGTTTGTGGAGAACCACCATGGAAATCAGTGTGGTGATTCCTCAAAAAGCTAGGATTAGAGGTCCCCTTTGACCCAGTTATTCCCATTGTGGGTATTTTTTCCAGAAGAATTGAGAACATCATACCATGGTGATATATGTGTACCCATGTTTAGAGCAGCACAATTTGTAATAACTAAGTCCTGGACACAACCCAAATGCCCATCAACCAATGAATGGATAAAAAAGATGTGGTCTTTTTATACAATAGAGTACTACTCAGCTATAAAGAAAGATAAATTGGAGACTTTTATAGGTAAATGGATGCAACTAGAGACCATACTCATAAGTGAAATAAATCAGACTCACATGAGTAAGCATCTGAAAGAGTAAATAGGATCCAAAAGATAAAATAGATATTGTGAAAGGGAAAGAAACTGCTCAAAAGGAAAGAGCAATTGGGATTGGGGAAAGGAGAAAAGAAGGAAGGGAAAACAAATACATACACATAAGATAGCTAAGATAATTGTACTACTAATTTCTATTAGTTCATTGTAAAGAATAGTTAGTGCTTATATTGTTTGATCAATTCTGCATACCTATGTCTGGTAATTTGAGCAATTACTTTGAAGATAACAATATGCAACTTAATAATCATTGTTAATTTCCTGTGATTTGTTTTGAAATTTTGTATCATTTTTTAAAAAATTTGTCTTTAAAATAAAAAAGAATTATTTTTTAGGTAAGTTAATTAAGAGAGGGTAGGACTTATTCATTGCTGCATTTCTTGCATTCAGAAAATTGTCTGGCATATAGGAGCATATTAATATAGTATTACTCATTAAAAATAAAGATGACGCTATGGAGAGGACAGGATTAGCTCCTGGGAGGTAGCATTCCCTTCACCTCTCCCTGCCTACTAGCATTACATGAAAAATTATTAAGCTGGAACAGACAGAGGTCTTGGCAGGAAGTGCTTAGTGAAGATACAGAACTGATGGGACCGAGAGAGCACTTCCCAGTGTGTGAGAGATTCAGCAAGGAACAGTGGCACTTGGCTGGTTCTGTGGGCAGTAGTTCAAAGAATACTTTACTAAGTTAACTACTAGTGCCGTATTAAGCAAGTGAAGTGGTTTTATTATAAAAATACAAAAGTAGAACCTTAAAATAATACCAATTATTCTCTAAACATCCTGCACATTTATTTCCCTTGTCACCAACTGTTGCAATCCTACTGATCTCTTGTTCTTCTGGATGTTAGGTTAGCGTTCAGATTTGAGGAAGTTGTTTGGCTCTGGTGTGGAGTGGTACTGAAAAATCCTGACTTAGTCTAATGGTAGAA
>NW_004956200.1:2078-4721 GCF_000276665.1 Chinchilla lanigera
ATGTGGCCTTCTGGTGAACTCTAAAGACAGCTTAAAATGACAGATGTCTTTGAATGTAGGGCCTGATGCTAGGAGGGCAAAATGAAGAGTTATCAGAGAAGACTGACAATTTAGTTAGGATTGTAGTGTTGTGGCTGGGTGTGGTGGCGCACATCTGTAATCCCAGCACTCAGGAGGTTGAAACGGGAGGATCGCTGCAAGTTCGAGGCCAGCCTGGGGTATAAAGTGAGTTTAAGGCCAGCCTGAACTGCATAGTGAAACCCTGTAGCTCTAATTTTGAACTACCACAAAAGAAAATTTAAAAACAATAAATAAGTAAGTGGAGTGACAAGAAACTAGACAGTAGACTTTTAGAAACTGAGAAGAGGGTAAGGGAGGGAGTAGAAAAGCTAAAGCAGGTAATGGGGATGAAAATAACCAAAATATGGTATATGCATGTACCAGTAGACCCAAAGGAATCTCATTGTTCTGTATTACTAATATGTACCAAGAAAAGTAAAAATTTAAAAAAATTGGGCAGAGACCTTGACAGCTTACAGAAACAGATATACAGATAGCAAATAAACATATGAAAAGATGCTCCACATCTATGTTGTCAGGGAAATGTACTTTAAAACACTGATGAGAAGCCACTATTTACCTATTAGAACGGCCACCATGCAGAGCCCTTGTAGTACTCAAAGCTGGCAAGAATGTAGACCAAGAAGAATTCTTCTTCATTGCTGATGAGAATGCAAAATGAAACAGCCACTTTGGGAGAGAGTTTGGTGGCTTCTTGCAATACTATCCAGCAACCATGCTCCTTGGTATTTACACAAAAGATGGAAAAACTTATACTCACATGAAAACTTGTACGTGGGTGTTTATGTATAATTGCCAAAGATTAGAAGAAACCGAAATGTTCTCCATGGACATTTGAACTCTGGATGATAAGTGGATAATAAATTTGGTAACTGGATAAGCAGTACTACTGCTAGACATTGGAATATTATTCAGTGACACAAGGAAATGCATTTATTAAGCCATAAAAACACATGGAATAAACTTAAATGGACATTCCTAAGTAAAAAAAAGCTAGTCTGAAAATGTCACATACTGTTGTTTCCAGTGTCACAACAGGCTGTAAAAATACGGAACTATGGATCCAGTAAAAAGATTAATGGTTGCCATGGATTAGGTGGGAGGATGGGTGTATAGATGGAGCACAGAGGATTTTTTAGAACAGTGAAACTAATCTTTGTGATACTTGTCTTAATTATTTTTCTCATTGACAATATACCCAACACCCAAAGTTAAAGAAGAAAAGGTTTATTGGGCTCACAGTTTGTAGGGGTTTCAGTCTATAATTGGCTGGCAGGATGGCATGGCAAACAAGCATTGTAGAGCAGAAACAGTTCATGGTGGGAAGAAGGTAGCAAAGCAGGCAAGCAAACTGGCCAGCAACCATAGGAGCTTCATTCTGCCCCTTTTATATTCTGTCTAGGCTACCCGGCTTAGGGTTGGTGCCAAACCAACCAGTGGACTAATTTAGTAATCACATACCTTTAATCCCAGCACCCTTAATCTTAGCATTACACCATGAATCAGTCACACCCTCTAGGTCCAGTCACCTCTGAAAAAGTCCCACCTATGAGCACATGAGGCCCTGGGGGGACATCTAGAGACAAGCCATGACAATACTTTAATGGTAGATACTTGTTGTTATAAATTTGCCATAGATAGATTGTCCTACAGATTGTCTAACACCGAGAGTGAACCCTAATATAAACTAGTGGTTCTGTGTGATAGTGACGTGAAAATGTATGTTTATCAGTTATACCACTCTAATAGGGAATATTGATAATGGGGGGGGGTCTTTGTATGTGTGGGAGCAGGGAGTATATAGCAAATCTCTTCTTACTTCCACTGAATTTTTCTGTGAACCTAAGACTGCTCTAAAATTGTTTATTTAAAAATACCTTGGTGTACTATCAGATTCAGAGTTGCAACTTTTTAAAAAGTATCACTTTCTAAGTGGTATTATAGAATCAAAGAACACCTATAATTTTCTTGAAATGTTACTGACCTACTCCTCCCTTTTGCAACTACTGTACTGACCTGTGTGAGTGCAGATTTTCTTTTATACTTCTGCCAAGACAATAGACTGCAAAGGACACAAAGTAGAAATGGACAAATCCAGCTAAAACCCTAAGTTTCTTCCTCCACTCTTGCTTCCTTTCTCTAACACCCTCCCTGCTTTCTCTCTCCCTCTTGTCTCTTTATTCTAGTCACCTGCAGGAAGTCTGCAAGGCTTCGTTGCAAGCAGCACGGTTACCAGGGTTGGGAAGGGCTAAATTCTGGAGCACTAGGGTAGAGAATGTGAACAGCACAAGGAGGTAAGGCTGGAACGAGTCTGCATAAAGGAGCAGGGTCCCATTACCTGACATCTCCTGTCCCCAGATGTTAGCAAGTAAATTAAAGGGAGAATGAATGAATTGAGACTGGAGCACAGAATATATGTAAGTGGCACTTGTTATGGAGTCAGCTAGGCTCTCCTTTCCCAATATGTGTCTACCTTTTCTCTTTTTTTGAGCTCCTTTGACTTTTTTTCAATACAAATGCAACTTTTTCAGACACTTTCTTTTTTATTTTTACTGATGCATA
>NW_004956200.1:5412-6653 GCF_000276665.1 Chinchilla lanigera
AGTTCTCAGTCTTTAAAAATCTTTTCTTCATTCAGGATCTTTTCTTCTAGCTTTTTGGGACATACAGTACATCACTGTTCTCCACAGCCCCTCTACAGTGCAATAGCATCCCTGAGCTTCTTGCTCATGTCTAATACTTAGAACCTCCCAGTCATCCTTCCCCATCCTGTACTCTCCCACTCTTTCTGGCCTCTGGTAACCACCATTACACTCTCGGGTTCTGTGAGGTTAACTTTTAAAAGTTCTACATATGACTGAGATCATATAATACTTATCTTTCTGTGCCTGACTTATTTCATTTAATAATGATTTCTAGTTTGGTCCATGTTGTGGATAGTGACAGGATTTCATCCTTTTTATGCTGAGTAATATTCTGTCTATTGGGACCAATTTCCTTCATCTAGTCATCAGCTAATAGCCACTTAGGTGGTCTCCGTTTCTTGGCTAGTGATAATAAGTACAGCAATAAACATGAGAGTGTGTGTATTTCTTCCAAATACTGCTTTATTTCTTTAGGGTGCAATAGTGGGGTATGGCAATTTTATTTTTAATGTTTTGTTTTCTATACTGGCTGTACTATATTACCAATGTCAAGTGTTCCCTTTTCTCTGTATCTCGGCCAACATGACTTCCTCATTTTTAACATCTGGGATGGGGGAGCTGGACTAGAAGGGACTGGGGTGCAGTCTGTTCTTTCTCCTCTGCCCCACCCCTCTATCACTTCCTGCCTTTAAATTTCCCAGAATTGTTGGTGCCTCTATCATTGCACCCCCAGGCCCATTCTTTGCCCTTGCACAGGCCTAGCCTGAGTCCCCAACACCCGAGCATTCTTCAGGACTTCAGCCATCAAGCTCTCTACCTCTGGTGTCACGCTTCTCACTACATTCAGAGGGAAGAAAAAGGGTGACAAAGTCTACCATTTCCAGGCTAGAATGTGGAGCGGAGAAGGAGGGAGGAAAGGTGCAAACTTTTTTTTTGTTATTATTTTAAAGAGAGTAGTAAAAGGAAAAAAAAAGAACAGTAGTAACATACCAACACCACAAACATAAACAAAACAAAGCAAGAACATTAAAAGTGATGCAGGGTTTCAAAACAAAATGATAGGAATCAACAGTGGTTGTTATATGTTATCTTCAACTGCATTGTTCAGATTACCAGATGTAAGAATGGAAGATTGTTCAAATCATTAAAGAGAATAAAAAATAATTATTAGATAAAACATTAGAGATAATACAGAGTTT